>NW_016829485.1:48525-59191 GCF_001698545.2 Rhinopithecus bieti | reverse complement strand
GAGACCATCCTGGCTAACATGGTGAAACCCCGTCTCCACTAAAAATGCAAAAAGCTAGCTGGGCGAGGTGGCAGGCGTCTGTAGTCCCAGCTACTCGGGAGGCTGAGGCAGGAGAATGGCGTAAACCCGGGAGGCGGAGCCTGCAGTGAACTGAGATCGGCCACTGCACTCCAGCCTGGGCGACAAAGCGAGACTCCGTCTCAAAAAAAAAAAAAAAAAGATTTCCTAATACAACTTAAAATTGACTGTCCAGCCAAATACTTATAGGGAGAAAAATACCTGCCACCCCCCATCCAATGGTCATAGAAAAAAGAAGTAGACACCCTTTATTGCCAAGGAGGAGTTAAACCCTAGTGACCTATGAAATGTGAGTCCCGAAAGGTGGCACTTAGAGGGGTCCCTCAGCCCTGAGCATCATTTTCCCCTCCACCTACCTTTGTTACTTCCTTTCTCTCTTGCCAGTTTCCCCAACCTTCTTCCTTTTCTTTTGTCCTGATATTCTCACTTAACTCATCCAACATTTCCTTCTATCTCCTTTTTTTCTTTCTCTAATTGGCTACATATGGAATAAAGTATTTTGAATTACTGGGTTATATCTATTAAATAAAGCTTTATGATCTTTGCTCTCTTTTTTTATTTTTTTCCTGATTATAAAAATGCATGCTACGACCAGGCACGGTAGTTCACTCCTGTAATCCCGGCACAATGGGAGGCTGAGGCGGGTGGATCCCTTGAGCCCTGGAGTTCGAGACCAGCCTGGACAACATGGTGAAATTGCTACCAAAACATAAAAAAAATGTTAAATGAAGTGTGGTGGCATGCACCTGTGGTCCCAGCTACATGGAAGGCTGAGGCTGCAGTGAGTCAAGATCCCACCACTGCACTCCAGCCGGGACAACAGAGTGAGATCCTGTCTCAAAAACAAAAGCGAATTCTCTAACTCAGTGATTTTGAACACTTCTGACTCGTGATCCGCAGTGAGAAACCTATTTTCCATCATCGAACCTGAGCGTGCGTACGTGCGTACACACACTCAGTGCACCAAAACTTACCTTTACTGCGTTTTTAAATTCCACCTCTTTCAATCTATTTCATTTTCTTTAAAACCAATCTCAATTCATGATGAGTCAGAATCTGCAGTGTGAAAGCCATGGTTTGAATCCCTCTAAGCTGTAGCTCATCACACCCCCTTCTGAGCAGGACCTGCACCCAGCTCCAGGAAGAGGGCTTGCCCAGCGTTCAGCAAAGACAGGCCAGGGTGGGACGCATAACAGGAAACGCTTTGGTGCCGAAGCACCTCTGTCTGAGCTACCTGCATTTAAGGAGGTGCTAGCCATGAAGGGACATGGGGCAGCCCTTGGTAAACTGGGGGAGTGAGGCAGCCAGGACAGTGCACCTGCCTGCAGGCCCAGGGCTCCTTTTCTCTCCAGGGAGTGGGTATTGAGGTCGCTGCTGCTTCTGGGGACCCAAGAACTCGAGGCTCTTTCCTTTTCCCCCTTGTCCTCCTCCCTGACCTGTCCCCTCTCAGGGAGAGATTCTAGGACAGATAAGAATGGCCGCTAACACGTGTGTCCCAGACTCTGTCCTGAGAGCTTTATGTGAGTTAATTCCATTTAGTTCTCACAATATTATTGTCATTCCTATTTTGCAGATGAAGAAACCGAGGCATAGAGAGGTTCAGTCATCTGCCCCAGATTTGAATGACATGTGACCCCAGCATGCTTAAGGGCATTTCTGAATTTGCTCTAGAGGTAGCCGTGCAAAGACCAGGCTACTGCAAGCATGATGGTTGCATACAAGAGCCTGTGCAGCCAGGCTGTGTTGCTGCAGGCATGTAGTGGGGTGGAAGCTGTCTGTTGTCTGTTTCAGTTCTGCCTGCTGCGTTACAAATGACACCTCCCCCAAAGCACACACACATACTTGGTGGTTTACTATCACAGCCGTTTGACAATGTGCAAAGATTCCAGGGATCGGGAATGCAGGTGGCCACAGCAGGGCTGGCTTTCTTTCCCTGTTTCTTCACTTCTAGGACCTCAGCAGGGAAGGGATCATGCACCTGTAATTGGGGCTGCAGTAACTTGGCAACTAGGACTGTCCGCTGGCATGCACACAGGTGTCCTCCTGTGTGGCATGGCTTCCTCAGCGTACTTGGATTTCTTCTATGGTGGCCCTGAGATCTGAGCATGTCCCACATACGAGGCAGAAGCTGTATGGCCTCGGGCCGTGCGCGGTGGCTCACGCCTGTCATCCCAGCACTTTGGGAGGCTGAGATGGGCTGATCACCTAAGGTTCAAGAGCAGCCTGGCCAAAATGGTGAAACCCTGTCTCTACTAAAAATACAAAAATTAGCCGGGCGTGGTGGTGCATGCCTCTAGTCTCAGCTACTCAGGAGGCTGAGAGAGGAGAATTGCTTGAACCCAGGAGGTGGAGTTTGCAGTGAGCCAAGATCACACCACTGCACTTCTGCCTGGGCTGCAGAGTGAGACTCTCTCAAAAAATAAAAAATAAAAATAAAAAAATAAAAGAAGCTGTATGGCCTCATCTTAGAAGTTGTGCACCATCATATCCACCATACTCTACTGACTGGAGCTGATTCAAAGGGTGGGACACAGACCCCAATTCTCAATGGTAAGAATGTCACAAAATTTCATGGTCATTATTTTTTTTTTAAAGTACAAATACTTTTATATTCAGCCCCTGGAGAGCCATCACATGTTTGAAAAGTTAAAACATGAACCAAAGGATCTAGTTTTAAAGACACAGCAGTGAGGCCAGGTGTGAGGTTTTGTCATCCCAGCACTTTGGGAGGGAGAGGTGAGAGGATTCCTTGAGCCCAGGAGTTCAAGACCAGCCTGAGCAATAAAGCAAGACCCTGTCTCTACAAAAAAATAAACAACAGCCGGGTGTGGTGGCATGCGTCTGTGGGCCCAGCTATTTGGGAGGCTGAGGTGGGAGGCTCACTTGAGCCTGGAAGAGGGAGGTTGTAGTGAGCTGAGATCGCGCTGCTGCATTCCAGCCTGGGTGACAGAGCAGGATCCCACCTCAAAACAGAACAAAAAACCCCACTATGATTGGGTGAAATCCTACCCATGTAATAGAATTATCCAAATTAGTAACAAAGTATAAAATGAAAGGAGAGTCTCTTAGAAGTTTGAAATTCTTTTGCAGACAGTTCTGTCTTTTTTTTTTTTTTTTTGAGATGGAGTCTCACTCTGTTGTCCAGGCTGGAGTGCAGTGGCGCGATCTTGGCTCACTGCAAGCTCTGCCTCCTGGGTTCACGCCGTTCTCCTGTCTCAGCCTCCCGATTAGCTGGGACTACAGGCGCCGCCACCATGCCCGGCTAATTTTTTTTGTCTTTTTCACCGTGTTAGCCAAGATGTCCTTGAACTCCTGACCTCGTGATCCGCCCACCTTGGCCTCCCAAAGTGCTGGGATTACAGGCGTGAGCCACTGCGTCCAGCCCAGTTCTGTCTTCTTTATTCAAGGGGTTTGTAGTCATTTTCAGAATTCACTCCAGAGCCAACTTTTTAATTTTAGTATCAGCAAACAAGGCTGGTTGTGGTGGCTCATGCCTGTAATCCCAACCCTTTGGGAGGTTAAGGTGGGCAGATCGTTTGAGCCCAGGGGTTTGAGACCAGCCTTGGGCAACAGCAAGACTCTGTCTCTACTAAAGATACCAAAATTAGCCAGGGATGGTGGCACACCCCAGTAATTCCAGCTACTTGGGAGGCTGAGGCATGAGAATCACTTGAACCTGGGAGGTGGTGTTGCAATGAGTCAAGATCACGCCACTGCACTCCAGCCTGGGTGACGGAGCGAGACTGTGTCTTGAAAAAAAAGAAAATTAGTATCTTCCTTCTTTCCAGTGTAGACTAAAAAAATTTAGCATCTTCTGGCTCTGCTGTGATTATTTCACATTGCATGCCTGTATCAAAATATCTCATGTACCCCATAAATATATACACCTCCTATGTACCCACAAAAATTAAAAGTAAAAAACAGTATCGGCCGGGCGCGGTGACTCACGCCTGTAATCCCAGCACTTTGGGAGGCTGAGGCGGATGGATCACCTGAGGTCGGGAGTTCAAGACCAGCCTGACCAACATGAAGAAACCCCGTCGCTACTAAAAATACAAAATTAGCCAGGCATGGTGGCGCATGCCTGTAATCCCAGCTACTCAGGAGGCTGAGGCAGGAGAATCACTTGAATCTAGGAGGCAGAGGTTGTGGTGAGCCGAGATCGCGCCATTGCACTCTGGCCTGGGCAAAAAGAGCGAAATTCTGTCTCAAAAAAAAAATGACAACAACAACAACAACAAAAAAAAACAGTATCTTCCAAGATTCATAAAGATATTGCCTGTATAAAATCAGAACGGGATGGTGGGAAACTTGGAAATGAAACATAATAGCCCAAAAGAAAAAGAAAGAACAGAAGGTAAAGTTTCTCTCTTAAAATACAGAGCAAAAAAGAGGAAGAGGCAGAAATAATGATACGGAGGATTAACACAAGAATCTCCACACTCAGGTAATAGGAATTCAATAAGCAGGGAGGAACAGAACACGTCTGTCGCCCAGGCTGGAGTGCAGTGGCACAGTCATAGCTCACTGCAGCCTCGACTTCCTGGGCTCAAGCGATCCTCCTGCCTCAGCCTCCTTAGTAGCAGGGGCTATGGGATGCGCCACCAAGCCTGGCTAATTTTTGTATCTTTTGTAGAGGTGGGGTTTCATTCACTATGTTGCCCAGGCTGGTCTCAAACTGCTGGGCTCAAGCAATCCTCCCAACTCAGCCTCCCAAAGTGCTGAGATTGCAGGCATGAGCCACCGTGCCTGGCCGGATCCACCCTACTCTTAACTAATTACATCTCTAATGACTTTATTCCCAAATAAGGCCACATTCTGATACACTGAGATGGGAGTTAGGACTTTGACAAATCTTTTGTTATTTTTTGCGGGGGGGGGGTGGGGACGGGCTGCTGGGGGGCACAATCAACCCGTAACACAAGAGAAAAGCAAACCGGCCAAGAGACAGAACTAAACGCCGTCCTGATGTTGCTGTTTGGGCCCCTACATCTGTCTGTGTCTGAAGCTAGCAAGAGCCATTCCGGACTTTTAAAGTTACTTAAAGACAACAGTTTTACTTTTTTAGCGTAAGCTCATTTCAGGTGGGTTTCTACATTTGCAGCAGAAAAGGCCCTCGATGGCAAAGCATCCTTCAGAGTGTAGCATAAGTATCTGTTTCTCAGGTCTTCTCTGTTCCCTTAATCTAATTTAGGTTTCTCTGTTCCTTTTTTTTTTTTTTTTTGAGATGGTGTCTTGCTCTGTTGCCCAGGCTGGCGTCCAATGGCATGATCTTGGCTCAGTGCAAACTCCACCTCCCAGATTCAAGCGATTCTGCCTCAGCGTCCGGAGTAGCTGGAATTACAGGCACCCACCACCACGCACAGCTAATTTTTTGTATTTTTAGTGGAGTTAGTAGAAATGGTTTTCACCATGTTGGCCAGGGTGGTGTTGAACTCCTGACCTCAAGTGATCCACCTGTCTCTGCCTCTCAAAGTACTGGGATTACAGGCATAGCCACTGTGCCCAGCCCCCGCCCCAGGCCTTTTTTTTTTTTTTTTTTTGAGACAGGTTCTTACTCTGTCCCCCAGGCTGGAGTATAGTGGTGCGAACTCGGGTCACTGCAGCCTTCACCTCCTGGGATAAGGTGATTCTCCTATCTCAGTCTCCTGAGTAGCTGGGACTACAGGTGTGCACTACTACACCAGCTAATTTTTGTATTTTTTTGTAGAGACAGGGTTTCGCCATGTTGCCCAGGCTGGTTTCGAACTCCTGGGCTCGAGCTATCCGCTTGCCTCGGCCTCCCAATCCCTGCTCTGTTCTTTCATAGTCAGTCCCCTGTGGGCTCTGACTTTCATAGTTCTTAGCTTTGGTTATTACATTATTATGTGTGTTACTGGTTGAATGACTGTTTCCTCCAAGAGACAGTGTGATCCAACAAGGAAGGTTTTTTTGTTGTTGTTCTTTCTCCCCATGGACCAGCACAGTGCCTAGTAAAAAAAAAAAAAATAATTATCTGCATAATAAACATGTTTGAATGAATGGGTCATTGACTGGAGAAAGGTGACGTGTAGACCTAGAGACATCAGGTTTGGGGCGGTCCCCAGCTAATGACAATTTCTTGCTGAGCTGCAGAGCCTCAACCCGCTCCAACCTTTTTTTTACGATGGAGTCCTGCTCTGTCGCCCAGGCTGGAATGCAATGGCGTGATCTCAGCTCACTGCAACCTCTGCTTCCTGGATTCAAGGGATTCTCCTGCTTCAGCCTCCCCAGTAGCCGGGATTACAGGCATGCACCACCACACTCAGGCTAATTTTTGTATTTTTAGTAGAGAGGAGGCTTCACCATGTTGGCCAAGCTGGTCTCAAACTCCTGACCTCAGGTGATCCGCCAGCCTCGGCCTCCCAAAGTGCTGGGATTACAGGTGTGAGCCACTGCCTCTATGGGAGGGGATGTGGAAGGTGGGGTGAGGGGGAGGGGGTGCGATGTAGAGGTGGGGCGTGAAAGGGAATAGGGGAGAGGGTTGTGTTAGGTTGGGAGGGGGTGAAGGGATGGGGCCCCGCACAGTCCCGCCCCATATGGGCCGGAGCTTCCCCTGGCCGGGCCTGCGTCGCGGCAAGAGCCCCTGGTGGGCTTTGCCGCAGGCGATTGTTGCCCCTCGCGGGGGCTTCGCGTGGCACTTCCGCTTGAAGGTCATGCCTGGGGCGCGGGTGAGCCTGGGGGCTGCAGAGCGGCGCGGGGGGGCGCGTCCGGACAGTCGCAGCCCCGCGCCCCTGGGACTGCCTTCCCCGCGTGGGCTTGGGCTCTGCGCCTAGGTGGGGCGGGGGCGGGGGCGGGGTGGTCCGCCCGCAACAGGGGGCCGCCGGGGCCGCATTCCTGTTTCCTCGACTGGCTGCGGCGGCGGTGAGCTGTCGGCCCAGCAGGTACGGAGGGGGCAGGGTCACGGGTGTCGCGCGCCGCCCTGGGCCCTCCTCCGCGGTGCCTCGCGTGAGGCCCGTGCCAGGGCCGGCTGAGTCTGGGCAGCTCGTGGGCCGCCTGGCTCCCGCCTGGGGCCTCGGGGCGCTGCATCCCACAGCTTCTGGGAACCGTGCGCGCTCACAGGCGGACTTGGGCCTCGAACAAGGTTCTTGCTAAATTGAGTTGTCCCCTAGGCTCTGCTGGACAGAGCGGCTCCACTGCGTTGACAAGGAGGGGGCTCAGGGACGGGAATCTCAGCGGGAAGACAACCCCTCCTGCGAAGGGAGGCCCATCAGGGCTTCAGAGAAGGGGCCGAGAGACGCATAAGAGGAGCGTGTGGTGCGGAGGGGCCCGGGCTTAGGGGAAGCCCTGAAAGACCCAGCAGAGGAAGGGAACTGGGCAGAGAGTGATAGCAGGGGCCAGACTGAGCAAACAGTGCCCAGGCTGGTGTCAAACTCCATGCCTCAAGTGATCCTCCCGCCTTGGCCTCCGAGGGTGCTGGGGTTATGGGCATGAGCCACTTTGCCTGGCCTACTCAATTGTTTTAAATATTTGTGTTTGTGAAGTGAGACAAAAATTGTTGAAGCAATGGGAAACATTGCAGGTTTAAGCTCCACTAAGTCATATTCGAGTCAAAAAGGGATGCGGGGATGTGGTTCCCTCCTTTCCTTCTGCAGGGTCAAGGTTACCCAGCGGACGGGGGTGCTTTTAGGAGAGTTAGGTGGGTGCAGAGCTGCCAAATCGCTCATTCTCTTTCTTCCCCCTTCTTCCAGGTATGCTATTTGAAGAACAGGTTTCCATGCTCTTAGAGGAGCATCAGAAAATGAACAAACCCCAGGTGAGTTTCTTTTTTTCGATTCTTTTTCGTTTTTCAGGGGATTTGCTGGCTTTCATAAAATTCGTTGATTCAGATGGACATTTAGAAAGCTACTTCAGGGTAAAGGGGGAGTGAGAGGCAGCTGAGCAGCAGGCAGAGGCAGCTGCGGATCCCTGTGGTCATGTGATCGTACAGTCGTCAAAGGGGAGTGGCAGATTGGTCTTTTTCTTTTGAGACAGTCTTGCTCTGTTGCCCAGGCGGGAATGCAGTAGCGTGATCTTGGCTCACTGTAACCTTCACCTCTGGGGTTCAACCAAATCTCATGCCTCGGTCTCCCGAGTAGCTGGGACTACAGGTGCTCACCACCGCACCCGGCTAATTTTTGGATTTTTAATAGAGACGGTTTCATCATGTTGGCCAGTCTGGTCTCGAGCCCCTGACCTCAAGCAGCCCTCTTGCCTGGGCTTCCCAAAGTGCTGGGATTATATGCATGAGCCACTGCACCGGGCCCTGATTTGTCTTTTATCTTCCTAATCTGCACTTCGTTTTCACTGGCCGCCAGAAGAAATGAACTAGTTACTCTTGGGACGGAAAGATTTCCTGGAGTCTGAAAAAAATGTCTGAACATTTTCATAGAGCAAAGAACCTTGCAGTCAACCTCCCTGTTGCCTGTAACTGTTCTTTGTTGGAAGTGGAGGGTAGAACTTAGGTTTTATTCATTGTATAGATCGACCACATTTTCTTTACCTCTTCATTTGCAGATGGACATTTAGGCTGTTTACACCTTTTCATTGTTGTAAATAATGCTGCTGCGAGCATTGGGGTACAGGCATCTGTTCATTCATTCGCATGTTAGTCTGGTTTGTGTAATCTTGCCACTTCCCCACCACCTGTCCGGCACGTCCTGATAAAGCCTAACTGCAGTGCATGTTTTTCCAACCTGGCCTTCCTAGAATATTCTGCTGCATTGGCATTGAACTGCTTTCACCTTCTAGAAAGGCCCCTCTCCCTGGTGTCTTGTGACATGCTTCTTGTGGCTTTATTCCTGCTGCTCAGATTTCTTGGTGCCCCTCATTGTGTCTTCCTCCTGCTCATTCCCATGGCTTATGTCCAGATGTCCATCCTTGACTCCCTCATCTTTTTACTCTGCCAGTCTTTCCTGAGTATTTCATGCCCTCTGTAGTGGTAGGGACAGGAGGCAGGGAAATTCTGGGCAGAAGAGGGCATGTCCCTGGCGAGGGCCCCACCCTCAAGCTGAAAAGCCTGACACCATGGTCCAAAGTGAGAATTTACATCCCTGTTTTCCTGCTCCAATGTTGCCTTTTCCCAAACCACCCATGGCCCACCCCACCCCCCTATCCTGTGCCCATAAAAACCCCAGGTTTTGTCTGTAGAAGCCCTTTGTATTTCCATATCAAGTTTAGGGCCGGGCGTGGTGGCTCACGCCTGTAATCCCAGCACTTTGGGAGGCCGAGGCGGGCAAATCACGAGGTCAGGAGATCGAGACCATCCTGGCTAACACGGTGAAACCCTTTCTGTACTAAAAATAGAAAAAATTAGCCAGACGTGGTGGTGGGCACCTGTAGTCCCAGGTACTCAGGAGGCTGAGGCAGGAGAATGGTGTGAACCCAGGAGGTGGAGCTTGCAGTGAGCCAGGATCACGCCACTGCACTCTAGCTTGGGCGACAGAGCGAGACTCCGTCTCAGAAAAAACTTTTTTTTAATGAATGTGGAAAATCAATCTTACTATAAGTCAACCCTAAATGTACATCAGGGAAAGCACACAGAAGAGAAACCCTATGAATGTAGTGAGTGTGAGAAATGCTTCTCCTATAAATCAGCGCTAATTATACATGAGGAAACACACACAGGTAAGAAACCCTATGAGTGTAATGAATGTGTGAAACCCTTTTGTGTGAAGTCAAGTCTCAGTAAACATCAGAAAATTCACACCAGGGAGAAGCCGTATGAATGTAGTGAATGTGGAAAAATCTCTATGAACTCAGTCCTCATTGTGCATCAGAGAACTCACACTGGGGAGAAACCCTATGGATGCAATGAACATGAGAAGTCCTTCTACAACAAGGATGCCCTCACTAAACATAAGATAACTCACACAGGGGAGAGGCTACATAAATGTAATGAATGTAGGAAGTCCTTACAAGCCTACTTATACACCAGAGAACTCACACTGGAGAGAAACCTTACAAATGTAATGAATGTGAAAAATCCTTCTATCTGAAGTCACATTTTTTTTTTTTTTTATTTTTTAGTTTTTGAGATCGAGTCTCACTCTGTCACCCAGGCTGGAGTGCAGTGGCATGATCTTGGCTAGTTGCAACCTCCACCTCCTGAGTTCAAGCGATTGTCATGCCTTAGCCTCCCAACTAGCTGGGATTACAGGTGCCCACCACCACACCCAGCTAATTTTTGTATTTTTAGTAGAGACAGGGTTTCACCATGTTGGCCAGGCTGGTGTCAAACTCCTGACCTCAAGTGATCAGCCTGCCTCAGCCTCCCAAAGTGCTGGGATTACAGGCATGAGCTACTGCACTTGGCCTGAAGTCACATCTTAATATTCATCAGAGAATTCACACAGGAAGGAGACCTCATGTATGTAATGAATGTGGGAAGGCCTTTTCTGGGAAGTCAAACCTCACTGATCATAAGAGAACACACTGAGAAGAGAAACCCTATGAATGTACCGAATGTCAGAAAACTTTTCACCATAAATCTACCCTGACGGGACATCAGAGAACTCATATGGGGAGAAGCCTTAAAAATGCAATGAATGTGGAAAATCTTTCTTTTTTTTTTTTTTTTTTTTTTTTTTTT
>NW_016829485.1:24564-45800 GCF_001698545.2 Rhinopithecus bieti | reverse complement strand
AAAAAAAAAAAAAAAAAAAAAAAATTCTGTAGAGTCAGGGTCTCACCATCTTGTCCAGGCTGGTTTCAAAGTCTTGGGCTTAAGTGATCCTCCTGCCTCAACCTCCCAAAGTGCTAGGATTACAGGCATGAGCCACTGTGCCTGTCCTTGTCCTTTTTTATTGAGGCATATATATATATATTTTTTTGAGATGGGTCTCGCTTCTTTGCCCACACTGGAGTGCAGTAGTGCAATCTCAGCTCATTGCAACCTCTGCCTCCTGGGTTTTAGCAATTCTACTGCCTCAGTCTCCCAACTAGCTGGGATTATAGGTATGTGCCAGCACGTCTGGCTGGTTATCGTACTTTTAGTAGAGATGGGTTTTCACCATGTTGGCCAGGATGGTCTCAAACTCCTGACCCCAAGTGATCCACCCGTCTCAGCCTCCCAAAGTGCTGGGATTACAGGTGTGAGCCACTGCACCTGGCCTTGAGGTATGATTTACACACAGTAAAATAACGTGGGTTAAGGGCAGGATCTGATGAGTTTTGACTAATGGTTACACTCATGTGACCACTTCCCCATTGATAACACAGAACGTTCCCACTGCCTTTGGTATTTTTGGTCTTTGTTTGTTTTGAAGACGTCTTAATCTGTCACCCAGGCTAGAGGGCAGTGGCACGATCATAGCTCACTGCAGCCTCGACCTCCTGGGCTCAAGTGATCCTCCCACCTCAACCTCCTGAGTAGCTAAGACTACAGGCGCATATCACCACACCTGGCTTTTTTTTTTTTAGACGGAGTCTTGCTCTGTCACCTGAGCTGGAGTGCAGTGGCGTGATCTCGGCTCACTGCAAGCTCTGCCTTTCGAGTTCACGCCATTCTCCTGCCTCAGCCTCCCGAGTAGCTGGGACTACAGGTGCCCGTCACCACGCCTGGCTAATTTTTTTGTGTTTTTAGTAGAGACGGGGTTTCACCATGTTAGCCAGGATGGTCTCAATCTCCTGACCTAGTGATCTACCTGCCTCGGCCTCCCAAAGTGCTGGGATTACAGGCATGAGCCACCGCGCCCGGCTGAGATACTTTTTTTTTTTTTCTCTACAAATACTGCAATACTAGAAGTCACATTTCAGGTACCACATTTAGAAAATGTAATATATGATACATCTAATGCTAATGACGTTCATTGTTGGAATATGAAGGCTTTTGAAAAACAAGTTGTTGCCGCAGGCTGACGGTATTAGACATTTGAGTACTTGAGGTAAGATGGGTACATTTGTTAGTGAGAAACATACAAGATAAATACATGGCCTGTGTTTGATTTACATAGTGAAACTCCACAGAGCAGTCAGCAGGAAATCTCTCTCCATAGCTTAAGAACTGTTGTAACAGATCTACCACAGGAAATGCCTCCAGTGTTTCTTTGTATCTTTTTGTTTGTTCATTTGTGTTTGAGTCAGAGTCTAGCTCGCTCTCTGTTGCCCAAGCTGGAGTGCAATGGCACAATCTCGCTTCACTGCCATCTCTGCCTCCCGGTGTCTAGTGATTCTTCCTGCTTCAGCCTTAGGAGTAGCTGGGATTACAGGTGCCTGGCACCACGCCCAGCTAATTTTTGTATTTTTAGTAGAGACAGGGTTTCTTCATGTTGGGCAGGCTGGTTTCTTTTTTTTTTTTTTTTTTGAGACGGAGTCTCGCTCTGTTGCCTGGGCTGGAGTGCAGTGGCCGGATCTCAGCTCACTACAAGCTCCGCCTCCCGGGTTTACGCCATTCTCCTGCCCCAGCCTCCGGAGTAGCTGGGACTACAGGCGCCCACCACCTCACCTGGCTAGTTTTTTGTATCTTTTTAGTAGAGACGGTGTTTCACCGTGTTAGCTGGGATGGTCTCGATCTCCTGACCTCGTGATCCGCCCATCTCGGCCTCCCCAAGTGCTGGGATTACAGGCTTGAGCCACCGCACCTGGCCTGGGCAGGCTGGTTTCAAACTCCTAACCTCAAGTGATCTGCCCGCCTTGGCCTCCCAATGTGCTGGGATTACAGGCATGAGCCACTGTGTCTGGCCTCTTTGTATCTTAATAGTACAGTATACTTGATATGTGACATGTATGACAAATTTGAAGTACACAATATGTTATTGAGAAATGCAGAGTACAGAAAATTATGTGGCTTGCTGTCTTTTGTGTGAGAATTGAGGGGAAGAAATAATATGTAAAATTTACATAGATATTTTGTGTATATATTTCTCTATTATATATGTTTATTTTTTAAAATTTTTAAATTTTTTGTAGAGATGGGGCTCACTATGTTGCCCAGGCTGGACATGAACTCCTGGGCTCAAGCGGTCTTCCTGCCTCAGTCTCCCAAAGTGCTGAGATTACAGGCATGAGCTACTGTGCCTGGCCAATATATTTTATATAATACATATATTTTGCAAATAAGTATAAACTACAAACTACAAACCTGAAGAGTAAGTTACAAACTAAAAAATGAATACGTATGGAAATAGGAGTGAACAGGGTGGCGGGGCTGAGGATAGAGACAAGGCTTCTTCAAGTATACCTTTTTGTGAAGTTTTGACTTTTGGATAAATATGAGTAATTTACATACTCAGCACATTTTGAAATTGAAGGCGAAGAAGAAATCAAGTGAAGTTTATATCAAATGGGTAACTTCACTAAGTAGAAGAGCTCATTCTTTCAATAGACTTTTAAATGCAGTATTATGAGCACTTAGTGGGATTTTTTTTCTGTTTTGGGACAAAAAGAACTAAAAAAAAAAATGACAGGTGTCACTCATTAATTTCCACGTTAGTAATATTGGCGTTATTTCCAACCTATTTTGTGGGAATAGATTCAAATAGTTCTAGGATAAAGCAAAATAAATTGTGAAAGTTACTGGGGGGGACCAAAATGTCCACTTTAAGACGTGACTATAACAACTCGAAGTAGTTATATAAAACTCCCCATAATGATGAATATATATTGAAAATATGACTCATGATTTTAAAAATACATTTATTTCCTAGGTCTGTTCACGGGAGGGCGCAGAACCAATGGTTCCCCTGTAGTGATGAGCAAATTCAGCCCTCAACATGGCCATGCAAGGAACCAGGACTCCTTGGAGCAACAGCTGGTCTAGGTCTGGGTCCTGAAGTGCTCAAGGTAAGCCTGGAACGTCCTGGGTCAGAAACCAGGGAAGCACTCAAAAGATTCACAGTAATGTGAGAACGGGAACAGAAGCTATAGCTAGAAGGGGCTCCCCTGGCCAAACGTGAAGCGCTTTGGTGAACAAAAACAATGACAGTAACTGACAATAACATTCTGAATAAAGAAAATTCTAGCCGGGCGCAGTGGCTAATGCCTGTAATCCCAGCACTTTGGGAGGCCGAGGTGGGCGGATCACGAGGTCAGGAGATCGAGACCATCCTGGCTAACACAGTGAAACCCCGTCTTTACTAAAAATACAAAAAAAATCAGCCGGGCGTGGTGGTGGGCCAGTTCCACCTACTCGGGAGGCTAAGGCAGGAGAATGGCGTGAACTCAGGAGGCGGAGCTTGCAGTGAGCCGAGATCGCGCCACTGTACTCCAGCCTGGGCGACAGAGGGAGACTCCATCTCAAAAAAAAAAAAACCAAAAAAAAAGGCCGGGCGCGGTGACTCACGCCTGTAATCCCAGCGCTTTAGGAGGCTGAGACGGGTGGATCACCTGAGGTCAGGAGTTCGAGACCAGCCTGACTAACATGGAGAAACCCCATTTCTACTAAAAATACAAAATTAGCCGGGCACAGTGGCGCATTCCTGTAATTCCAGCTACTCGGGAGGCTGAGGCAGGAGGATCGCTTGAACCTGGGAGGCAGAGATTGCAGTGAACCGAGATTGTGCCATTGCACTCCAGCCTGGGCGACAAGAGCAAAACTCCACCTCAAAAAAAAAAAAAAAAAAAAAAAAACCTTGAAGTCCATAGTGATGCAAAAAAGAGAGAGACTAAAGGCATTTCCATGATTGGTGGTGGATCTCACACAAACTCCTTACTTTTTAATTAGAGGGAAGGAATTAGATTTTCACCCTGTCCTTTTAGTAGGATCAATTGTTTATCTCCAGTCATGGAAAGCTACTTGTTATAGAATAATGTCAGCTAATAAATGCAGATGGAATGACAGATTTTGAAAAGCCATTAATTTGCAATGCGTAGTGCATTTAGGCACTGATCAATGGATGCTACGGTCATTAGATGTGAGGGAAACAGGATGCTTGTGTAGTGCCAGAGTATCACCTGCAGATGCGTCACTGAATGTGGAAAGAAGGGTGCCTTTACAATGCAACGATTGTCCCACTTTGACCAGTTGAGCAAAATATTATTAATGTTAGTGACATTATGTGCCTCTTGATGAAATACAATACAAAGTAGTTGCATTTTCTGGTAGTATTTTGGCCAGAATATTTCACCTGAATTGAATCAAGTGTTTCAACCTAACTTTTAGTTTTCAGGAAATACAGGAGATAGAGGAACAACTTCAGTCGAAAAAACAAATCAGAATATGGGACATTTAGAAGACACCTGGCTAGGTCTCTTCAAAAGCTGAAATCTTTTTTTTTTTTTTTTTTGAGATGGAGTCTGGCTCTGTCGCCCAGGCTGGAGTGCAGTGGCGCGATCTCAGCTCACTGCAAGCTCCACCTCCCGGGTTCATGCCATTCTCCTGCCTCTGCCTCCTGAGTAGCTGTGACTACAGGCACCCACCACCGCACCCGGCTAATTTTTTGTATTTTAGTAGAGATGGGGTTTCACCATGTTAGCCAGGATGGTCTCAATCTCCTGACCTCGTGATCCGCCCACCTCGGCCTCCCAAAGTGTTGGGATTACAGGTGTGAGCCACCATGCCTGGCCGCTGACATCATTTTTAAAAAGAGAGAAAAGGTGGAGGCACTGTTTTTCAAGGGCAAACGTGCTGAATATAGAAAGATGAACTGGCTTGATGTCTGCAGCCTTGAAGTGGTTCAGGAAAAAGATGCATGCATAGATAAAGCGAGTGTTGATCTGGCAGGCACATGGCTGTTTTTCTTAAAAGAGTTGTGTTNAGATGGAGTCTGGCTCTGTCGCCCAGGCTGGAGTGCAGTGGCGCGATCTCAGCTCACTGTAAGCTCCACCTCCCGGGTTCATGCCATTCTCCTGCCTCTGCCTCCTGAGTAGCTGTGACTACAGGCACCCACCACCGCACCCGGCTAATTTTTTGTATTTTAGTAGAGATGGGGTTTCACCATGTTAGCCAGGATGGTCTCAATCTCCTGACCTCGTGATCCGCCCACCTCGGCCTCCCAAAGTGTTGGGATTACAGGTGTGAGCCACCATGCCTGGCCGCTGACATCATTTTAAAAGAGAGAAAAGGTGGAGGCACTGTTTTCAAGGGCAAACGTGCTGAATATAGAAAGATGAACTGGCTTGATGTCTGCAGCCTTGAAGTGGTTCAGGAAAAGATGCATGCATAGATAAAGCGAGTGTTGATCTGGCAGGCACATGGCTGTTTTTCTTAAAAGAGTTGTGTTTGACAAATTTTATGATAAAAAGTTTTGGAGAAGAACTGCACCACTTAGCAATTCTGTTACTGTTCCTTGGCATATATAAATAGCTCTGCCCGTGGTTATTGATCTGCTTGTCAATAAAGAAGCCAAAGAGTACCTTTTAAAGTGTTCAACTGTTTTGGGTTTTAGTCACTTCAATAAAAACAGCACGTAACCAAAGGCTGGTCATGGTGGCTCATGCCTGTAATCCTAGCACTTTGGGAAATTGAGGCAGAAGGATTATTTGAGCCCAAGAGTTCAAGACCAGCCTGGGCAACACAGCGAGTCCACCGTCTCTATAAAAAATTGAAAAATTAGTCAGACATGGTGGTGTCCACCTGTGGTCCCAGGTACTTGGGAGGCTGAGGCAGGAAGATCTTTGAGCCTGGGAGTTTGGGTTTGCAGTGAGCTGTGGTCGTGCCACTGCACTCCAGTCTAGGCAACAGAGCAAGACTCTATCACAAAAAAAGAAATAATGCAAAGGCAGGGTATACCATTAACAACTCAAGCTTGTGTTAAGAACTAGGTGCAAACAGTAGTGCTCATTACACTGACAGTGAAAATAGTATTGTATAAAGAAAATGCGCTTCTCTTTCTACTGACACATTTCTTTTCTTTTTTTTTTTTTTTTTTGAGACGGAGTCTCGCTGTGTTGCCTGGGCTGGAGTGCAGTGGCCGCATCTCAGCTCACTGCAAGCTCCGCTGCCTCCCGGGTTCACGCCATTCTCTCGCCTCAGCCTCCCAAGTAGCTGGGACTACAGGCGCCCGCCACCTTGCCCGGCTAGTTTTTTTTGTATTTTTAGTAGAGACGGAGTTTCACCATGTTAGCCAGGATGGTCTCGATCTCCTGACCTTGTGATCCGCCCGTCTCGGCCTCCCAAAGTGCTGGGATTACAGGCTTGAGCCACTGCGCCCGGCCTTCTACTGACACATTTCTAAGTGGTGCCTCCAGAGGTACATGGCATAGCCCAAGTGGTAGGAGCCCAGGAACCATTTGCCAACAGGGTGGCAGCTGTCGTGCTCTCATTCGTTCTCCCTCCTCTACCTGGATTTCCTTGCAGCAGGGGGGCAGACTGCTCTCTGCTGCTTCGTTGCATGAAAGCCTTGATGGGGCTTGTTTCCCCTCCACAACAGGGATTGTTTGGGTTGGGCATACGACCTCTAGGATGTGTAGGGAAGTGTTCTGTATGATTTGTGGGAAAGGATTTATCATTGATAAAAGACATGAGCTGAATCACATCGCCCTTCTGAATACATCCATTGGTTGCGTCTTGTGGCCCAGGGCTGTAGTTGGAGGCTGGTGAGCAGAGATAGAAGAGCTTGGCCACTGATGGTATGAAACACTGATTTAACCCACACTGAGGTGGCTCTGGATTAGGCATTTGAGGTAATTAATTTTTCTGATTGCGTAAGCCTGTTGGAGTTGAGATTTTTCTGTGACTTGGAGCTATAAGGCATCCTGACTTTGAAGAGGTATAGTTTTTGTTTGTAGTCTCTGTGTTGCCCAGGCTGGTCTTGATTTCCTGGGCTTAAGTGATCCTCTCGTCTTGGCCTCCTAAATTGCTGTGATGACAGGATACATTTTTAAAAAGAAGTTGTGTAATTCAGAAGTGTTAGCCACAGTGATTTGGGGGCAAGAATGATTTTGAAAAAATGATTCAGCGGCTGCTTTCTGCTCTGTAAATTTCTATGTAATAAGGAAATACAGGTACCCTTGAACAATACGGGTCTAGACTGAGCGGGTCCACTTGTAAGTAGTTTTTGTTTTTTTCTTTTTTCCCAGTAGGTGGCCCTCCTTATCTGCAGGTTCCACATCTGCAACCATATACAGCTCAAAACTATAGTATTCACAGAATGCAAACCTGAGGATACAGAGGGCCAACTTTGTATACAGGTTCCAAAGAGTCAACTTGGAAACATTTGTATGCACAGAGTTTGGTATCCACAGGGGGTGCTGGAAACAGTCCCCCCCAAGGATACTAAGGGACAACTGTGATGTTATTTCTTATTTGTAAGAATCCAGAGCAGAAAATGTTCTTTTGGAAATTAGTTGCATATTAAGTATTCTTTCTCTTCATCTCAAATGTCATTTTTAATTGATCAAATTATTCATTGCCTTTTTTTCTTGACAAGGTCTGGATTCACGTATGGATGTCATCTTTACTTTTGCAATGAATTGCTAGTTGTTCTTATACCATTTAAGAAATCCATCTCTTTGTCCCTGGTTTGAAGTACTTTTTTTTTTTTTTTGAGATGAAGTCTTGCTCTTGTCGCGCAGGCTGGAATGCAGTGGCATGATCTCGGCTCACTGCAACCTCTGCCTCCTGGGTTCAAACGATTCTCCTGCCTCAGCCTCCCGAGTAGCTGGAACTGCAGGCACCTGCCACCACGTCTGGCTAATTTTTATATATTTCCTTTTAGTAGAGATGGGGTTTCACCATGTTGGCCAGGCTGGTGTCAAACTCATGACCTCAGATGATCCACTCACCTCAGCCTCCCAAAGTGCTGGGATTATAGGCGTGAGCCACTGCTCCCATCTGAAATAGTATTTTTATCATGGGGTAGGTCATTGTTAGTAGTGTCTTTGCTTTTTGTGTGCTCAGTACTCTTTCTCACATCTTTGTAGAAGGAGAAGCTGAAAACCCCGAGAGCTGAGAGTTCTCTGGGTGCCCATTCATTCATTCCACCATCCTTTTGGCTCATCTTGATTTTACCGGGGAAGGACATTCAATGTAAGAAAGGCTAATGACAGTTGTTGGGAGTTTGTAATGGGTCATTGTAGAGCCTTTTTTTTTTTGTTTCACTCGGGAGTTGTCAGCAGCTTGGTTTTATTGGTTTTTGTCTAATTTACAGTTTTAGTCCTGCTTAGACATAGCTTGTGAGTCCCGTTACACTTTGCTTAACAGGGATATATTCTGAGAAATGTGAACGTCAGCGTGCTTACACAAACCTACATGGTAAAGCCTACCGTCTGGGCTGTATGGGATGGCCTTCCATGAAGGCTGGCACAGGGCAAAGCCGCTAAAAAAGGCTACAAACCTCAACAGCATGTGACTGTACTGAATACGCTAGGCAACGGTAACACAGTTGCATTTGTGTATCTCAACACAGAAAAGGCACAGTAAAATGCCATATTATAATCTTATGAGACCACTGTTGTATATCTGGTCCATCACTGATCAAAATGTTATGTGGTGTGTGACCATACTCTAATTCTGAGTTTTATTCTATTTTACTGAACCATTAATACTTTATAATTATGCTAAAGAAGATCATGTTCCAATTCCTCTTGCTTTCTAATCTTTTCAGTACATCGAAGGACAATCCTGTTTTTCAAACTTTTTGGCTTTTCCTGCAGTTCATTCTGAGAGATGATTTTTAGAATAGACTCACCAGGCTCTTCTTTCCAAAGCCTGTAGGGATTGTGATTAAATTTGCATTTAAATTTAACCTCAATGAACTGCCCACTGAGGGGGGCCACTCAATCCAACTGGCCTGAACAATCCCTTGATGACCAGAGACTGGGGGGGTCACTCCAGCTGCTCTCCCCGACCCCAGGGACATCACCATGCCCCACTGAGCATTCCTGGGGCCCCAGGCCTGCCTCATCTTCCTTCTCATCTTCCTTCCAATTGTCTCCTTTCTAGCTTTCTTTGGGGAAGGTGGCACCTAATTTGAATGCCCTAGAGGTTGACTTTTTTACCAACTGCTTTACCCAGGGACTTGCAGCTTCCAGATGGGGTAGGAGGAATTTTTCGTTGAAGTTAGAGGCATTTGCTGGATGCCTTCTCCATTGTTTGAGTGGTATTTCCTCTTAACAAATGCAAACGTTAACAGCTCACACAATTGAACTTCAGTTTTCAATTGGCTTCCAGGGACTTCAGTTTTTCTATCAGTGGCTTCTCAGTTCTCCTTCATAAGGTTTCCAAGGTCAGTCTCCTCATTAGCAGAAAGGGAGAGAGGATGGAGAAGGCACACTGGCTTTTTGGCCACCTCACCTGTGGCAAGTGATGCAACAATTCCACCCAACCCCACTGGTGACAATGTGTCATGAGGGCCCCATTTGTGCAAATGGCTGGCAGGTATCATATCTGCCTGGACAGTTGTCTCTGTCATCTTCCCCCTGCTCTGGTCCTGACAGGCATCTAGGCAACTCTGTCACATCCTAAGGCTTTGCTTTCCCATCTTACCTGTCCATTTGTCCAGCTGTCTACTCACGTCCTGAGGGCCAAAACCGAGTCACCTGGCCACAGCTAGCGAAGAGGAAAGTGGAGAAATGAACTCTCCAGCTACAGCCTGAACAACATAGTAACTCTTTCTCTACCAAAAACAAAACAAAAACTGGGCATGGTGGCACACATCTGAAGTCCCAGCTATCTGGAAGGCTGAGTGGGGAGGATCACCTGAGCCCAGTAATTGGAGGCTTCAGTGAACACCACTGTGCTCCAGCCTGGGAAATAGAGTAAGTCTGCCTCTAAAAACATAAAAATAAAAGAAATCTCATTAGGTGCCCAGCTGAAACTTGAAGAAGGGGGAATCCTACAAAAGAGGGGGAACACTATCATGCAATTAGCAGTCTGTTACAGAGTTCTGTCATGCGATGCAGATACTCATCGATGGGAGTATTTGTTCAACAAAGCAAGGATGTTTCCAGCAGTTTGAGCAGTCCAAGCATTCCCATGAAGGCTGGCACAGGGCAAAGCTGCTAAAAAAGGCACAGGCTTCACTTAGGCACCTGAGCCATGAAAATCTGGCTAGAACTGAACAGAGTACTTATTATCAACACTGGTTACTTTTTTTTTTTTAAAGATGGAGTCTCACTCTGTCACCCAGGCTGGAGTGCAGTGGCGCAATCTCAGCTCACTGTAACCTCTTCCTCTGGGTTCAAGTGATGCGATTCTCCTGCTTCACGCTGCCGAGTAGCGGGGACTATAGGCGTGCACCACCGTGCCTGGCTAATTTTTGTATTTTTAGTAGAGATGGGATTTCACCATGTTGGCCAGGCTGGTCTTGAACTCCTGACCTCAAGTGATTCACCGAGCTCGGCCTCCCAAAGTGCTGGGATTCCAGGCGTGATCAATGTTGGCTTCTGCGAGGACCTGGCTATGATTTGAATGGTTGTCCCCTACAGAACTAAAGGTGGCATTTTTGAGAGAGATTGGGTCCTCATGACCCAATGAGCCCTCATGGCTCTGCCCTATGAAGAAGCTAATGCATTAATGGGTTAATGGATTAATGGTTTATCCAGAGTGAGTGAGTGATCACTAGAAAAAGCCAGGTGGGCTCTCATGAGCCCCTTCACAGTGTGAGGCCCTTTGCCCCTCAGGACTCTGCAGAGTCACCGCCAGCATGAAGGCTGCTAACAGACGCAGCCCCTAGACCTCGGACTTGCCAGTCTCCAGAACGGTTAAATCAATGTCTTACCTTTATAAATTACCCAGTCTTAGCTACTCAGTTACAGCAACAGTAGATTCAGACAAACCCCTCTCCTATTTTACCTGATTTTCTTTCCTCTTCATACCAGACCCCACCTCATTCCCTCCCCCATAGGCAATACATGAAATTGATGATGTTAAGTAGTGTTCTAAACCTATATAATAGATGAGTGTGTATGTATGAGAAATTTTGACATTTTGCTTAGTTATATTAAATCTTCTATCAGTTTTCCCACTCGTATCTAAGAGATTTTTATCAAATGTGCTACATGCCAGTCTAGCATTTTACTTCTAACTGCTCACAGCTTTCTACTGCTTGTATCACATTTTACTTATCTCTGCTAAGGATGTTCACCTAGGCTCACAAATCTTGTTATGAAGAAATTCCAGTCTATAAAGAAAAATTGGCAGCCGGGCATGGTGGCTCATGCCTGTAATCCCGGCACTTCGGGAGGCCTAGGCCACGAGGTGGGGAGATCAAGACCATCCTGGCTAACACGGTGAAACCCCATCTCTACTAAAAATACAAAAAGTTAGCTGGGCGTGGTGGCAGGTGCCGTGCCTGTAGTCCCAGTTACTCGTGAGGCTGAGGCAGAAGAATGGCGTGAACCCGGGAGGCGGAGCTTGCAGTGAGCTGAGATCACACCACTATATTCCAGCCTGGGCGACAGAGTGAGACTCTGTCTCAGAAAAGGAAGGAAAAAAAAAAGGAAAAAGAAAAATTTGCTTAATCTAAAGTAAAACCAACAAATAGAATATATGAGGATATTCAGCCAGTAATTAATAAAAGGGAAGTATACAAAAAAGAAAAAGGATATAATCTATACCTGAAATTAGTGGTTAGAAAATGCAAGTTGAAACAACAAAATACCCCATTCACATCCTTCAGAACAGCAAAAATTACAGGTACATATAGTAAATATTGCTGAAGATGTGAATGGTAATTGAAAAGATTTTGTGCTGTAAAATGACACCCACTCTAAGGAAGTGACCAGGCAATCAATACCTTTTAAAATTAATGTCGGCCTGGCGCAGTGGCTCATGCCTGTAATTCCAGCACTTTCGGAGGCCGAGGCGGGCAGATCACGAGGACAGATTGAGACCATCCTGGCCAACATGGTGAAACCCCATCTCTACTAAAATACAAAAAATTAGCTGGGTGTGGTGGTGTGCGCCTGTCATCCCAGCTACCCGGGAGGCTGAAGCAGGGGAATCACTTGAACCCGGGGGGCAGAGCTTGCAGTGAGCTGAGATCTGGCCACTGTACTCCAGCCTGGTGACAGAGCGAGACTCTGCCTCAAAAACAAAACAAAAAAATTAATATCTATGCCTTATGCAATGTATACCATCAGTTTATATGTGCCAGGGAAGTTCATTCACATAAGGATGTATATATAAGGAATTTCATCATGACGATGGGGCAGCAGTTAGAAGTGCTGGTTTTGCAGGTAGAACATTTGATAAAATCATTTAGGTTATGAACGAAAAAAAGGATGGAAAAAGATTTTCTTTACTTTTCCATTTGGCACCACATCAATCTCTTTTTCAATTACAAGAAAATTTTAATTCATATATTTTCCTTGCATGTTGTCTCTTTTTCTTTTGGGAATCCTAGTATATGGTTATTTCTACTATCTGCTACGTCTCAGTTTTTGATTTTTCACTTTCCGTTTATTTATTTCTTCTGGTGTCCTAGAAAAAATATCTGCCATTAAAATAGAGCCTACTAACTTGTTCTTTGGGTGTATCGCTTCTATCAGTCTCGTCTATTATTTCCTTCATGTCGATTATGCATGCTCAACAATACACTTTTCTTTTGGTAACTATATTTTTACACACATCCCATTCATCTTTATATTGTTCTTCAAAGATACGTATTAAGGCTGTGCACAGTGGCTCAAGCCTGTAATTACAACACACTGGGAGGCCAAGATGGGTGGATCACTTGAGGTCAGGAGTTCAAGACCAGCTTGGCCAATATAGTGAAACCCCATCTCTACTGAAAATACAAACATTAGCCAGGCATGGCGGCATGTGCCTGTAATCCTACTCAGGAGGCTGGGACAGGAGAATCACTGGAACCTGGGAGGTGGAGGCTGTAGTAAGCTGAGATCACACCACTGTACTCCAGCCTGGGTGACACAGTGAGATTCCATCTCAAAAAATAAAAAAAGATATGTATTAAGAACATTTTGAAATCTGTCTGGATGCCTGTATTTCATTACGTTAGGCCTTTTCATGTAGAGGGTATAGTGTACTGTCTCTTAGTCCCAATTCCTCATGTGTCTGACTACTTTCCTGAAGTTTTACTTGGATACTGCAAAAATCCTGGCTGAGAATGAGTACCAGGGAGAAGGCCTAATTCTCCTGTTTCTTCCTCTTGGGTGGATTTAAGTGGAGGAGTGTGTTACAGAAAAAAATCCCCTATCGCCACTGCCTGGAATGAGACCACCCTCCTTGACTGACCCTCAGGATGCCACTTGACATGATCACACTAAGCACTGCCTCCTTCAGATGTCTCCAGTTGACTGGGCGTGGTCGCTCATGCCTGTAATCCCAGCACTTTGGGAAGGCGAGGTGGGCAGATCACGAGGTCAAGAGATTGAGACCATCCCAGCCAACGAGGTGAAACCCCATCTCTACTAAAAATACAAGAATTAGCTAGGCGCGGTGGCAAGTCTATAATCTCAGCTATTTGGGAGGCTGAGGCAGGAGAATCGCTTGAACCCAGGAGGCAGAGTTTGCAATGAGCTGAGATCATGCCAGAGCAAGGCTCAGTCTGTCTTAAAAAAAATAATAAAAAAAAGAGAATGTCTCCAGTCACAGCAATGACTGGCTTTTTTTCCTGAGACGGAGTCTCACTTGGTTGCCCAGGCTGGAGTGCAGTGGTGGATCTCGGCTCACTGCAAGCTCCGCCTCTCAGGTTCATGCCATTCTCTTGCCTCAGCCTCCTGAGTAGCTGGGACCACAGGCACCTGCCACCACGCCCAGCTAATTTTTTTTTTTGTATTTTTAGTAGAGATGGGGTTACACCATGTTAGCCAGGATAGTCTCAATCTCCTGACCTCGTGATCCACCTGCCTCAGCCTCCCAAAGTGCTGGGATTACAGGCATGAGCCACCGCACCTGGCCATGACTGGCTTTGGAAGTGAGCAGAGGATGCTCTAATGGAACCTAAGTGCTCCCATAGCACCGAGCTGCTCTCCTAGCTTATGAAGGCTCCGTGGTGGGCTATAATTTGCTGGGCATACTACAGAGGACCGTGAAAGTATAGGGAAAAAGATTACAATTCAACTGCTCTTTAAGATTTGTTCTGTCTGCCATGACCTTTCCCACAGAAGGGCCCCATTCACGTCCTTAGTTCTCTGGACCCAAACACCGCCCTTATTTCCACAGCACCTCCAGGCTTGTGCTATCACAAGCCAACAGCCCGTGCTAGTGCATCAATTTGGCAGGAAACATACACTTTATAGTCAATGAAGGGAAAAGCAATTTATTTTTGATGTAGTTATCTCTGTGATAGGAAGAAAAAAGCAACATAATATTAAGAATGTATTTCCTGGTGGGCTTCATTTTAAGATGGGCCAAAAATATTAATTTATGAAAACATTGGCATCTTTTCAACTATAAACATGTTACTATGAACACTGACTACATTACTGAAGAGGCAGTTCAGGACCACTTATATATGTACCAGAACCTTTGATGTGCAGGCGATCCATAGGAGAAGAAAATGCCAAGCTATTTAAAGTTTTCAAATATTTTACTGAAAATGCATATTGTACAATTAAGGTATAATGACACGCCAGTGTGGGAAACCTCTGTAGATACCATTTCCACAAATATGCTATGAATATAGAGTTCCTACACAAAACTAACAACTTACCAGATGTAATTCCTGTTATGTACCATACTCACAATCATCTTGAAGAATATGGAGAAAAAGTGCTGGGTAACAAAAACAGGAGCCATGTGTGATTTTAATAAATGAAAAACATGGCATTTCAGCTCAGTGGTAAAGCAGTAAATAAATCAGATGATCAGCTATCAAGTAATCATGTGAGAGAAAACAAAATTAGATCCTTACCTCATACTATATGTTGTCAACTAACACTGTAGCAGTGATACATGAATCACATAAATTAAATTCTCTCAAACAAAATTTATCCCATGTATTAGAAAAAAGGAGGTATGCCTAACATTGTGTCACGTTCCAAAGGTGAATTTTGCAGGTCAACGATATGACAGTTCAAGGAAGCATACATCTAATTGTTTCAAATTGATTTCTAATGCTCAAACTATTTACGTCAAAATTTACAGAAAATAAATCTCTATATCAACAGCTTAAAATAAATGACTTACCTAAAGTCCACTTCTGAACTGTGTAACTCCTATGAAGGTTTAAGTCTGTACCAATTAGAATGTCTTCAGTTATTAGTAACAGAGCATCCTAAATCAACTGGCTTAAAAATAAGTTTAGTCTCTCACAAAAGAAACAGTCCAAAGGAGGAGTGGCTATAAGGCTGGTTGGTTTAGTGGCTCAAAGACATCATCCAGGTCTCAGGGTCTTTCGGTCTTTCCGCTCAGGCCATGATGAAACTATAATCCGTTGTTCAAAGATGGTTACCAGGCACCACATCCAGACAAGGTACTGTTCACCAAAATATTCCACTTCCCTTTGCTTGAATTCTTGGGGTTTTGAGAAAACCTTTTCTGGAAATGGTCTGTCAGGTATATCGTTTGTTTTATGTCTAGAATTGGGCCCTGTGACCACTGTAAACCAACTGCTGGCAACGAGAAGGGGAGTGTCATTGGTGAAAACTAATCAGGATTTGTCTTACGTCCTTTTGAGGATAAACGGATAACCAGACAGCCAGTGGAGTGAGAAGGAAGTGACTAAGAAAGTCACTCAGCATTGTCTGCCACAAACCCTTATTAGAATGTGTTCTTATTTCATTCGGTAACAGGAAGGAGTAGAGCACAAGATTTAAAAGCACTATGATATCAAATGAAAACACAGTTAATTCCTATGTTACACAGCATCGTGCTGTGCACTGTTATGTAAGTGTCCAAATAAAAAATAGTAGGAAAAAAAACGATACAAATGGGAATATTTTATATATGTCTTAAAACTGTATAGAGTGCAATGATTTTCTCACTCCTGGAGAACTGTGCGTTAACAATTTTTTTTTTTTGAGACAGTCTGGCTCTGTCGCCCAAGCTGGAGTGCAGTGGCCGGATCTCAGCTCACTGCAAGCTCCGCCTCCCGGGTTTACGCCATTCTCCTGCCTCAGCCTCCCGAGTAGCTGGGACTACAGGCGCCCGCCACCTTGCCCAGCTGGTTTTTTATATTTTTTAGTAGAGACGGGGTTTCACCGTGTTAGCCAGGATGGTCTCAATCTCCTGACCTAGTCATCTGCCCATCTTGGCCTCCCAAAGTGCTGGGATTACAGGCTTGAGCCACTGCACCCAGCCAACAATTTTAAATTACCTAAACAAAGTTTTCTATCTATTTTTATACACGGATATTATCTCTCTGGCTGACTCAGGTACAGCTGAAAACATTAAAAAAGCATTGGTCCTTTAGGGCTGATATTGTTCATTAAGAATGATCAAATGCATTACATCCTAGAGAAGAGTGCAAGAAAAAGTATACTTTATACCTGTGAAATGATATTAACCTAGTGCTGTTTATAATACTCTGACCATATTAATTACAAAATTAATAAGGATACACTTTTTTCAAACATGATTCAAAGTGAACATACAGTTCCTGTAAGGTAATGTAATAAAAACAAAACAACCCTCTACCCCAAACATAAGTCCTATGTTCTTTGGGAACTGCTTACATGAGTTTAAGGTTACCGACTTAACTAGCTATCCTGATGACGTTACAGCTTCTATTTACACAAGGAGTATGTTTATTCACAGCAGGAATCTTCTTTTTTTACTTTTCAAATTTGTTATTGTATCAGAAACACGTCTTTTAGTATTAACAGTTTCCAAAGGTTTCTGTCTTCCACATTTCTTATATTGGTAGATGTCCCCTTGGCTATGAATTCCCTGATATGCAAAACAGTTCCAATCCATGGCGACGTGTATATACATTCTTAATATTTACAAATTGTCACTTGTTTGTAGTCTAGTATTGTTACACCATGTGGTCTTGTTATAATCATGGTTTCCATTCTGTGAGTCTTCAGATTATGAGTCCAACACACAAGGGGATGGCCACAGTAACCTGTGTGAGCTCTCTGATGTACAAGGTGTTTGACTTCAGGCAGGAGTTTCTGATTCACTATTTTGAAAGGGTTCTCTGTTATACAGTGAGGTCTGACTTCAGAGAAGCCTTCCCACATCTATTACATTCATATTCCCTCTCCTGTGAATTCTCTGATGGCTGTTGAATGCTGATTTGTGGTAGAATTTTTTTCCACATTCAGTACACTCATAGGGTTTCTCTCCTGAATGAGTTCTGTAGTGTACAGTGAGGTATGACATCCGAGAGAAGGCTTTTCCACACTCATTACATTCAAAGGGTTTCTCTCCTGAATGAATTCGATGATGTATAGTGAGATAGGACATCTGAGAGAAGCACTTCCCACATTCATAACATTCGTAGGCTTTCTCTCCTGTGTGTGTTCTCTGATGTCGATTAAGGGCTGAATTCTGGCAGAAGGTTTTCCCACATTCACTACATTCATAGGGCTTCTCTCCTGAATGAATTCTGTGATGTATAGTGAGGTATGACATCTGAGAGAAGAATTTTCCACATATGTAACATTCATAGGGCTTCTCGCCTTTGTGTATTCTCCTATGTCTACAAAGGGCTGAGTTCTGGTAGAAGGTTTTCCCACATTCACTACATTCATAGGGTTTTACTCCTGAATGAGTTCTATGATGTATAGTGAGGTATGACAACTGGGAGAATAACTTTCCACATTCGTTACATTCGTAAGGTTTCTCTCCTGTGTGCACTCTCTGATGTCTCATGAGGGCTGAATTCAGGTAGAAAGTTTTTCCACATTCATTACATTCATAGGGTTTCTCTCCTGAATGAGTTCTATAATGTACAGTGAGATATGACAACCGAGAGAAGAATTTTCCACACTCATTACATTCATAGGGTTTCTCTCCTGTGTGGGTCCTCAGGTGGGTCGTGAGAGTCGACTTGCGGCAGAAGCATTTCCCACATTCACTACACTTGTAGAGTTTCACACCTGTGTGAATTTTCTGATGGTCATTAAGTGCTGACTTCTGCGAGAAGGTTTTCCCACAGTCATGACAAACATAAGGTCTCTCTCCTGAATGTGTTCTCTGATGTTGTGTGAGGTGTGTCTTCTGGCAAAAGGATTTTCCACAATAACTACATTCATAGGGCTTCTCTCCTGAGTGAGTTCTCTGATGCTGAATGAGGTGTAACTTCTGGTAAAAGTTTTTCCCACATTCATTACATTCATAGGGCTTCTCCCCTGTGTGTGTTCTCTGATGCACAGTTAGGGTTCCCTTCTGGCAGAAGGATTTCCCACACTGATTACATTCGTAAGGTTTCTCTCCTGTATGAGTCCTCTGATGTATAATAAATTTTGACTTTTTACAGAAGGATTTCCCACATTCACTGCATTCATAGGGCTTCATTTCCAAATGAGATGCTTGATGTACAGTGAGGTCCGACATCTGGAGAAAGGCTATTTCAGATCCATTCCACTTATAGGGCTTTCCTTCCATGTGATTAACAAAAACAGTGTCCTTTTGGAAGGCTTTCTGGCATTCAATATATTCAAAAGGCTTCTCCAAAATATGAATTTTCTGATAAAGACTTTCTTCGTTTAGAGTATAAGGTTTCCCATTTTGATTAAATTCATAAGCTTTATCTCCTGGATGAGTTTTCTCAAGCTTAATATGGAGGAGCGATTTCCCACATCCACTACATTCATCAGCTTTCATTCTTGCATAGCTTCCATCACTACTAATATATTCTGAAACAGATGCTAAACACTTTTCACATGAGTCACAGAGGCTATTTCTATAGGCTGTTTTTCCTGAAGGAACAGGGTTCGTTTCTACATCAAAAGTTTTACCAGGAACATTACCTCTGTCTTCAATCAGGGTCTCAATGAACACAGTTTGGCTTGAAGGTTTATTTTCGCCTTCCTGGATTCTCTCTATCAGGTCATCAGTTTGCCAGACTTCATCTAAAGAGAGACAAAATTAACCAACTTTTGTACATCTTCCTATATATGAGATATGGAATGAGACTCATATGACTTGTACACAAGCATCTCATTGTGAGTAGATGCTAGCTTCATGAACAGATGAAAATAATTCCAAGTGTACTTTTCTCCTTTATTCTTTTGCTTAAAATTACACACACACACACACACACACACACACACCCCTCTAGGAATGGAGAAAGGGGGAAGTAAACCAACAAAAACACATGCACTTTTGATCTACTTTATATTTTGTTCAAAACTGGGTATAGAAGATAAAATGTAACACAGAACGATGACTGGTAGGCAAGAAGGCTGGATGAATGGCTGACGGGGTAGATACCGACAGAGCGATGAGGAGTGCTGTTGGACAAGGAGGGTCAAAAGATGTATTCAATCAGGGATTTCTTTAGGGGGCGGGAAAGCTGTACTTTATACCACATCACTTGATACCAAGTTGAGAGAGATTACAACTGAAGGCGTTAGCACTGTATACTAAGATTTTTGTGGTAGCATTTTCACTAGACTACATCCCTCCAAACTATTTTGGCTTCTTTCCTCATTCCACGTAGTAGAATAAACTAAATCTCCTCATGTTTAATGAAAGAGCCCTATAATCAGGGCATTCGCCCTGTAGTTCTTTTTCACTTGGATGAAGAATCTCAGGAATATATATATATCCTACAGGAAATATAAAATAGTCTGCAGTACTATAGACTTCTCTTGTGAGGATAGCGATGAGATCAACGGGAAACTTTAGTATTCTAATGATGCTATGATCGAATGCTAAACTCATTCTGACCATGACATTCTACTTGTTCCTATTTGAACAGTATATTTAATAGCATGAACTCTGGTGAGGTGGCCTAGAGCAAGCTACTTAGCAATTCTCTGTAGTCAGTATCCTTCACCTGCCAAATGGAGATAATGGCACCTACCTCAGAAGGTGGTTTTAAGATTGCAGCAGTTAATGATGCTCAGAGCAGCATCTGGCACAAAACACATGCTTGATAAGCTTAGCAATTATTCTCCCCATCTTTCAATCTCCTGACCATTTCCTTAAGCCAGTCCCACCCTGACATACTACCATCACTTAATTCTCAATGTGAGTGCTTTCCCACTCCCGAGTAGCATTTAGTGTACAAACCTTACGAATCAGATCCCTGGCCGGACATGGTAGCTCATGCCTGTAATCCCAGTACTTTGGGAGGCCAAGGCAGGCAGATCACTTGAGGTCAGGAGTTCGAGACCAGCCTGGCCATGATCGTGAAACTCTGTCTCTACTAAAAATACAAAAATTAGCCAGGCGTGGTGGCGGGCGCCTGTAGTCCCAACTACTCGGAAGGCTGAGGCAGGAGAATCGCTTGAACCCAGAAGGTGGAGGTTGCAGGGAGCCGAGATCACCCCACTACACCCCAGCCTGGGCGACAGAGTGAGAATCTGTTCTCAAAAAACAAAACAAAACAAAAAAGCCAAAACAAATCAGATCCCTTACCATGCTCCTAAAATAGCAATTTTATTTTTACTTATCTTAGAAGTGTCTGGATGAACCTGACTACTGTACTTGCTATCATGCACATTAAGTGAAACAGTATCAACCGTAGCCTCTATAACCTGTGCTTTCCCTGAACCCACTGCCAAAATATCAACAGACCCAACAAGAAAAAAATCTGAGAAACAATACTTTTTGCCACCTGGGATCATTATATGATTCTAAGCTAGGATGACAGTCATCTACCAAAATATTCTGTTGCAGAAAAGCAAGCTATTTGTTGCACAAGGAGGGTCCTAAGGTACATCCAAGTAGAGAGGTGTTTTGGAGGAAGTGGGTCTGCACTTTACACCTTCTCATGTTACATCAAGTTGGGAGAGACAGGTCATGATCTAAGGCATCCTTGCCTTATGCTAAGATCACTGTGTGTCTGATCAATGCCCAGCGCATTTCACCTCCAGTCTCCACCCTTATTGTTTCACTCAGTTTGCTTGACTTCCTGCCTTCATCTTCTTAAAATCTACCTTTGTAGGTGATTTCCATGCTAAAAAAAAAAAAAAAAAAAA
>NW_016829485.1:0-22384 GCF_001698545.2 Rhinopithecus bieti | reverse complement strand
TTAAAATCTTCCTTTGTAGGTGATTTCCATGCTAAAAAAAAAAAAAAAAAAAAATACTTCTCAAATCCTTTCTTACCTCAATTAATTCCATTTCCCTTTGAAGTTGAGAATACTGTCTACAGAATCATTTTAGTACAAAGTGACTTAGCCTGCATTGGGACATCAGCACTCCATGTAAAATGCTGAGTTTTAATTACTTCATGCAGCCCTGTTCTCTTTTTATTTTTATTATTATTTTTTGAGACGGAGTCTTGCTCTGTCACCCAGGCTGGAGGCAGTGGTACGATCTCAGCTCACTGCAACCTCCGCCTCCCAGGTTCAAGCGATTCTCCTGCCTCAGCCTCCCAAGTAGCTGGGATTACAGGCATGTGCCACCAGGCTTGGCTAATTTTTGTATTTTTAGTAGAGACAGGGTGTCACCATATTGGCCAGGGTGGTCTCAAACTCTTGACCTCATGATCCGCCTGCCTCGGACTCCCAAAGTGCTGGGACTACAGGCATGAGACACCGCACCCAGCCCTTGTTCTCTTAACCACAACCTTTCACCTAGGAAGGATGGTCCTATTTCCTTTGAACCTCTGAATAAAAATCAGATGAGCTGTTCTTAATCTGAATCATATAGGTGTTTTTCCACTACTTGCAAAATATATGGGGATGTGACCCAGGCATGCATTATTTCTTTTTTCTTTCTTTTTTTTTTTTTTTTTTGGGTAGAGACAGGGTTTCACTATGTTACCCAGGCTGGTCACAAGCGATCCTCCCACCTCAGCCTCCCAGGGTTGGGATTATAGGTGTGAGCCACCACATTTGGCCCAGGCATGCATATTCAGAAATAACTGCCTGCAAATTATTTCTGAATGGATGGACAAGAAAGTTCTTTCACCTGCCTAGTTTCTCAGATAATCAAAGAAAGAAATAAATGTCTCTCTATGTTACACACTACATTAAGGGTTAACATGCCCTTTTCCTTACAGGACTATGATCCAAGAGCAAAACAGCTCAAGCAAAACATAGACACTATCAAATAACAGATTACTTAATCAGACTCACCTCTTTATCATATCACCCCTGGGTGAAACTGAAGGTGAGGGAAGGGAGATACAGAAGTCATGATAAAAGTCAGGAAGAAAAAACTTCAGGGAGGGGTTGAAGATTTGAGATCAGACTTAAAGAATGTGTTATCTGGGGAAAGAAAGCACTCCCTAAGGAAATGTAAAGCTGTAGGGACAATAGTCTCATGAAGAGAAGACATTAGGAGTGTGGACCAAATGGTGTTTAGTGAGAGTTTTGGGGAACAACAGAAAATTACTTTTTCCAGGCAATACAGGGCTAATATTATTGAGTTCCTTAAGGGATAAGGAATTAAATTCCCTTTAGGAAGTAAAATGTAACCAGCTATAGGCTTATCTTGTGAAGCTAGCGGTGATATCACCAGCTATAGGCTTATCTTGTGAAGCTAGCGGTGATAGCAACTAGAAACTTTAGATGAAGACATACTGCAAATCCAACTAGGACTCATAGTAATCCAGGCATGACAGAATCTAGTCCTTGTTTACATTAACTCAAAGGAAACTGAGAATATATAGAGGACAACTGAAGACATTTCACACTGGACAAAATCCAGTAATCCAGAGAGATTAGTAATATCTGATGAGAATTTCAGTGGTTTCACAGGGACCACTATAGAAAAAGAAGAGATTAGTATAGTTTAGTAAACAAAGGGAAGTGGAAAGGTGATTAGTAATTATAATTTGGAACAGGTCATGATCAATTTCCAGGCCTGATGAGAACAAGAGCAGCTCTGTAACTGGTATCACAGAAAAGCCCACACTTTGGTGGTAAAGATGTCATCCCGGGTGCGAGCAACATAAAATAAAAAATAACTTGGCACTGGAGGCACCCTTTGAGAAACTCATAATGCGAGGAAATCACAGTGGGTATGAACCAGACTTCATTTATGTATATAATACTTACTAAGCACCTGCCATGACAGGGTATCATTCAAGGCATTGGGAACAGAACAGAAAATAAGAAACAAGATGAAAAGGAGCACTTTGTTAAAGAGGGAGACCCAGGTACTGCAGTCACCAAATTTCAGGAGGGCTGGGTCTCAGGAATGAGCAGCACTGTCCAATGAAGTACAGGTGCACATGACAAGTGGCAGAATCCAATGGCTTAGGGCACAGGATGGGGACTTTGGAGTCTAACCTCAAAGAAAGAAAAGTACAAAGTAGAACAGGGTCCAGAAACAAGTCTCAGGCACTGCACGGTAAAGATAAAAAACCCAGAAGTTACGAAGAACACAAGAATCACATAAGTTATTTTTAAATATCAGACTTATAACACCTAAAATATAAGCCATGATAATGGTTTCTGAAAATGCTAGAAGAGCAAGCAAAGACCCAAAGTTTAAGAGAACAACGGAAGTGATTGGAATTGTATTCTGGGGAGTGGCAAGCACAGAAAAACTCCATCAATGTCAGTTCTTACGGGTAAGGAAGAAGGCTTTGGGAGTTAGATTTAGGTTCATGGAGCATATAAGCAACTATCTCTAGTCACTTCTGAAGGTTTAGGACCATTAAAAAATCCCTGGGAAAAACACTGCCAAGTTACCGATCTCCTCACTGCCTCCACTAACACACCTGGATAGCTCTGAAGTAGGAATTCTCCTTCTACTATCCATGGCTCTTCTCCTTGCTCCAACTTGCTGATAACATCCGGTTTGATAATGTGATACCCTGTTAATGAGAAATGAAAGAGAACTTGAGCCCAGCCGGTTGGCTTCAGGGTCTCTGTCACATGGGGAAAAGGCCACTTGTGCTTTATCAAAATCAGAACTTTTCACGGGGAAAATCAAGACCAAAATGCCCTGCCTGGTGCCCAAAACAGATTACTCACATTCGTCCCATCAAATAAAATTAACTTTAATGACTTTAAGTTAAAGTCATTAAATTTGTGAGAAATCCCATGTATTTTAGCAACTGAGAAAGCAAGCTATCCTCACCCACGGAAACTAGATTGCTGTAGTTCTCCAGCATCACATCCCTGTAAGTTATCTTCTGCTCAGGGTCCAGTTGCTGCCACTCCTCCTGGGTGAAGTCCACAGCCACATCCTTGAATGACACTGGCCCCTGAAATGGCACCATGATTGGAATTGGGTGACGTGAAAGAAGCACAGAGGGACAAGCTCACTGGCAAAATTAACCATGAACATTGTATACCTTTATTTTATGTTACAGACTGTCGAAGGAAAACAAACATCAGAAATACACTGTTCTGGGGTTCATTCGGTATACATCAAAAACAAAAAAACAAAACAAAACACTGGGATTGCATGGTGAGCCAGGAACAATCCTGGCTGCTGCAAACTCTTTTTTTTTTTTTTTTTTTTTTTTTTTTTTTGAAGACGATCCCTTGCTCTGCTGCCCAGCTGAGGTGCAGTGGCCGGATTCCTCAGCTCACTGCAAGCTCCCAACTTCCCGGGTTCACCGCATTCTCTGTCCTCAAGCTTCCGAGTAGCTGGGCTACAGGCGCCACCACGCGCTCGGCTTAGTTTTTTGGTTATTTTTTAAGTAGAGACGGGTTTTTCACGTTTAAGCCAGGATGGTCTCGACTCCTGCCTCATTGCTCTGCCTCCTCGGCCTCCCAAAGTGCTGGGATTACAGGCTTGCCTGGCTGCTGGGGACTCTTAACACCGGCAGGCACGAATCTCACCCCTGAGGAGCACAGGCCTGGGGACACTCACAGAACCCCAGGATGCACCCTGTTCCTTTGCACATTCTTCAGTTTGCTTCTAGAACGTTAATAATGTTGTTTCTCCTCTTACCTCCCTGGTCACTCCTTCTCAGCCCTTTGCTGGCTCCTCCTCTACTCCAAGTCATCCTGAATGTTGTCGGCCCTACGGCTGTCTTGAGTCTTTTTCTCTTTGCTGTCTATAATTGCTGCTTTCATGGTGAGCCCACCTGCTTCCTGGCTAATTTAATTACCATCTATACACCAACATTTTCCAAATTTACATCATCAGCCCAGGCCTCTCTCCTAAATTCCAGAAACATACGTCCCAGATGGCAAACTCAACATCCCTGAAATTCAATTGCTGTTCCTGTTCAAACCTGCTCCTCCTATGGCTACTACTGGAACCAACCCACAGTATTTGCCACAATTACCAAAATAACCAACAGGCTGAGGAACACACATTCTAGTTTTGTATTTTACTGCTGAGTTACCAAGCCTACAGCAGTTCAGAATGTAGCCTGCTACATGAATTATCAGTAATAGCTTGGTTCACCAGGTTTTCCTAATTCCCAGCTGGGAACCCCAAATTTCCTTTCTTCCCATGGTACACGTTCTAGGAGAAAGGAACATTCCTGAGGAGGAACAGACAGCTGACCTGGAAACTGTCAAAACCGCATCTAGAAATGTATATCTTCTGCATAAAGTGTCCCATTCACAAGTACTCACACTAGCCATTAGAACTGTTTCCTTTAATATCACCCCTCTAAAATAGAGAATAATGCTACCTACACATAATACCAGTATTAAATGGACTAATCCACAAAAAGCACTTAGCAAAGTTTTTTGGATAAAACACATACTTTATCAATGAAATCTACTGTTATTGTCGACCTTCTACTGTGCCTCTGACCACTTTCCAAATTAGGACAGAAAATTTACCGTAAAACACAGAATTTTAAACAACTGAAGGTTATGTGGTTATTTATGTAATTGGCAAGAAAGAATCGTAAAACAGTATCTGTGTTAAGAACAAAGAGGCTGAGATGATTTCAAGAAAATATGGTAGCAGGAATGGTGTAGAAGATGTGGAAGGAAAGGCTATGTCATGTTCAGAGCTATGTAAGATGATGACAAACTCCTGATGTTGACTGAACATCTTAGGTTTTATATGTGGAATGATCCATGAGTGCAAGATGGGTTCTACAGACTCCCTGAGATGCCTTGCCATTCTCTCCCAGCTCTAGATACAGGGGTATCCACAGACAGGCCTGGCCGGCCTGGGAAGGATCAGGGCTGAGAGCGTCCAGCTGCTGACGGGACACACACTGGGGGAAGAAGTGGGTCCCGCCCCAGCCAGATGAATCCAGGTGCAGGACTGTCCCAGCAGGTGATGAGAACCTCCTGGAGAGCAATAGCTGAGCTTCCAGAAACTCTGTGCACACTTTGTTCAGACATTGCCTGCCATGAGGAGGATCAGGGGAGTCTGGAAGTTCACACATGGCATTGCCCTGCCTTGCTGAGCAATAGCAACTTGTTTATTTCTTAGGAAATAAGCTTGGTTTCCTTTATGCAAGTGGTAGACCCCTGCTTAGTGTGTCCACCTGGTATCTGTCAGGATGGTCACTGTGCAGTGGTTGAAAACGGGCAAAGGACTTTCCAGAAGGACTCATAAGAGGAAAAATGTGATGAAAGTCATCAGCTCAGGAGAAGTCACAAAAGGAAAGCAAACAAATGAAAGTAAAGGAGTAACGAGACCACCTATATCTATGACTACAATAAGTGTGAACACAAAAAATCTCTATTTTTTATTTTCAATTTTTTTAAAATATCTATTATAAACCAGAATTCCTCTTACAATAAAATATGCCACGGACACAATCTTGACCAAAACATACTTAGACGTAAGCAAACCATTTCAGTCACACTTCTGTCCTATAGATTGTATATAATATATTTGTTTTTGAGTCTTTCCATTAAGAGATTCTAAGTGATCTTCCTAATATTTAATTTTTTAGAATCCTATGAGCTAGGAGAGTCCTCCTCTTTCTAGCATTTCAGCTAGACACCCTTGAGTATCCTTGACTCAATCTCCTCAAACCCCCACTGCATTTCTTGTTTTTCACATTGTCAGTCTCTATGAATTTCATCTTTTCAACAGATGACACGCTCTCCCAATTAGAAGGCTTGAAGTTCTCTGTAGGACAAAACCACAACTCAGTCCAGCATTGGGGGCTCCTGGGTCCATCTGGGTATTTATCTGCATTCTCATCCCTCAGTCCCTTAACAGGAAGTTCAAATTCTAAGGAAGCAAAAATCGCACCAGCCCTCCAGGACTCCTACTCAGGCCCCAATGCTGGTCTCTTGAGTGCCTTTACAAGCCTCTGCCACTAACACAAATTATTCCAGGGCTGGCAAATGCCACCTTTCCCTTCCTTGAATGACTGAATCACAATACTTTGATGGTGCATTCATTTGTTCATTCATTCATTCATTCATTCATTCATTCATTCATTCATTCGAGACAGGGTCTTGATCTGTTGCCCAGGCTGGGGTGCAGTGGTAAAATCATAGTTCACTGCAGCCTCATATTCCTGGGCTCAAGTGATCCTCCTGCCTCAGCCTCCCAAAGTGTTGGCATTACAGGTGTGAGCCACTATGTCCAGCTGAGGATGCATTTAAAATCAGACTTCTACTTCATCATCACTTCAGAGTTTCCCAGGCATTGACCAGAACGACTCCCACAATCTCCCATAATTACATCCACAAATTACCTCCTCCAAGGAGAACATAAGTTCTCTCCTTGAGATAAACAAGTGCCTCTTAAAATCATATCCCAAACCCCAAGACAAATGATGTTAGTGTCTAAGAAAAAAAGACAAAATGCTGGCTGAGAAGGTCACAGAGCCAAGCCAGGAGGGAGCTTCCTCTGGGACTCCGGAAGCCCCAGAACAGCAGGTGTCTGCGTGGTAGACTGGCCGCTGCTCTAATCGCTTTCAGCTGAGAAGCACCAGTATCATGACACAAGCTCCCAAAAGAGTAGGACGTTACATTTACATGGCAAGAAATGAGATGGGATTTCAAACAGAAGGAAAGGATGGTCCTCGCGGCTGGCTGAGCATCTGTGCGATGGTCGGGATAGAGCTGCTCTCTCCCAAAACCCGGCCCTCACCCCTCACTGTTGGCTGATGAGCTATTTCCCTGAGAAAAGAAACAAACAGGACGGGTGCAGTGGCTCAAGCCTGTAATCCCAGCACTTTGGGAGGCCGGGACGGGCAGATCACGAGGTCAGGAGATCGAGACCATCCTGGTGAACACGGTGAAACCCCGTCTCTACTAAAACTACAAAAAACTAGCCGGGCGAGGTGGCCGGTGCCTGTAGTCCCAGCTACTCGGGAGGCTGAGGCAGGAGAATGGCCTGAACCCGGGAGGCGGAGCTTGCAGTGAGCTGAGATCCGGCCACTGCACTCCAGCCTGGACAACAGAGTGAGACTCCATCTCAAAAAAAAAAAAAAAGAAAAGAAGCAAACGGACGCTATGTCTACCCTCTTCTCTAACCACCTCCTGGGATGCCTCCAGCTGTTTGCACCTCCATCCCCTCTGGCTGACTCGAGGCCCCACAGCCATTCTCACCCCACAGGCAACAACTATTTTTCATTCTCGACAGAATCACCAGCGCTATTTCTCAGTCTTCCTTGGGCTGGACTCCTAACAGCATTTGACACAGTTGATCACCTGTCCCTGAAGCTTCTCATTCCCTTGGCTTCAGAAACTGCACACTCCTGGTTCTCCCTCTAGCCTGACCAGTAGTACCTTCCCAGTCCCCACTTCTCTACCAGACTGCACATGGGAGAGCACCAGATTCATCTCCCAAACCCCACAAACACACACAACCAGATTCGTCTCCCAGACTCCACATACATACACACACCTGGCCTTCTTGATGCTGCCACTCACGGCATACTAACACAGCTCCCAAACTACACACACGTGCGCGCACACACACACACACCTGCCTTCCTGATGCTGCCACTCACTGCATACCAACACAGCCCAAATTTTAAACATCTGAAACCTAATTCTGGCCTTTTCTCAAGCCTGCTTTACCCACAGTCTTTCCCCATCCCAGCTTGAGGCAACCTCATTTCCATAGTAGCCACTCTGGGAGTGTCACAAGTGCTTTTCCCATGGGAGAAGCATGATATGGTGAAAACTTTAGGAGAAATACTTGACATGGGAAATGCAATATGCCTGGGCTCGTGGAGGCAAGTAGCGGCATAGAAAAAAAATCTCTACAACAGTAGAGAAACCAAAAAATAAGCTATTTTAACGACAGCAGAGAGGGGATAGGGGACAGGATAAAAACCATCTAGATTCTGCTGGGCACGGTGGCTCATGCCTGTAATCCCAGCACTTTGGGAGGCCGAGGTGGGCGGATCACAAGGTTAGGAGATCAAGACCATCCTGGCTAACAAGGTGAAACCCCGTCTCTACTAAAATACAAAAAAAAATTCGCCGGGCGTGGTAGCAGGCGCCTGTAGTCCCAGCTACTCGGAAGGCTGAGGCAGGAGAATGGCGTGAACCCAGTGGGTAGAGTTTGCAGTGAGCCAAGATCATGCCACTGCACTCCAGCCTGGGTGACAGAGCGAGACTCCGTCTCAAAAAAAAAAAAAACCATCTAGATGTGACATTAACAAACTCAAACAATCACGAGGTCAGAAAATGGACAAGTTTAGAAAGAATCCCATCTTTCTCGATAGGGCTACAGGCTGGACGATGGAACAATGAACCAATAGGAACAAGAGAAGGCATAGGTGGGGGGCTCCAAATACTTATTCTGAACCTGCTGCATCTATGACCTTGAGGGGTCCTTTGGACCCACTAGAAAGAAATGCTGAGCAGGTGGCTGGCCAGCTCTATGTGGGAAAACCCACATAGAGCTGGTAGTCAGAAGCACAGGAGGGTGACATCAGATAGGTACAGAGTCGTGAGCCAAGAGTGGACACTAACACATGAAGAAGACCAAAGAAATCATCAATTTCAAGAAGCAGGCAAGAAGAGAAATGGCAGTGAAACTGACAGAGCAAACTGCAGAGTGGGCCAAGGCAAAGACATAAATGTCCACTAAGAGCGTGTGCTAGACTCCTGGCAACATTTACTCTAACAAGGTCAGGGGAGTGATAGGGACAGGACCAAGACCACAGGCTATGGGATAAAATGGGCATCTATGCCAGAGATTTATTATGGTCCTTTCTGCTGTGCAACCCAGATAAACTAAGAGAAATAAATATTTAGGGAGATGGCTGGGCATGGTGACCCACACCTGTAATCCCAGCACTTTGGGAGGCCAAGGTGGAAAAATCGCTTGGCACTTGAGGTCAGGAGTTCGAGACCAGCCTGGCCCAAGTGCTTCTGAAACCCCCTCTAGTTTAAAAAAAAAAAAATAGAAAATGAGCTGGGAATGGTGGCAGGTGCCTGTAATCACAGCTACTTGGGAGGTTAAGGCAGGAGAATTGCCTGAACCTGGGAGGCAGAGGTTGCAGTGAGCTGATAGCACCCCTGCACTCCAGCCTAGGCAACGGAGTGAGACTCCACCTTTAAAAAAAAAAAAAAAGAAAAGTATTTAGGGAGACTAATTTAAGGATGAGAAGGCCATTTCTACAACGGATAGAGCAGTAAAAAGAATCTACCTTTGGCTGGGTGTGGTGGCTCACACCTGTAATCCCAGCACTTTGGGAGGCCGAGGCGGGCGGTCACGAGGTCAGGAGATCGAGACCATCCTGGCTAACACGGTGAAACCCTGTCTCTACTAAAAATATAAAAAATTATCTGGGCGTGGTGGCGGGCGCCTGTAGTCCCAGCTACTGGGGAGGCTGAGGCAGGAGAATGGCGTGAACCCGGGAGGCAGAACTTGCAGTGAGCCGAGATCATGCCACTGCACTCCCGCCTGGGCGACAGAGTGAGACTCTATCTCAAAAAAAAAAAAAGAATCTACCTTTGAGACAACACTGTTTAAGTTACTAGAAATATTACGGGCTGGGCACAGTGGCTCATGCCCAGCACTTTGGGAGACCAAAGCGGGTGGATCACCTGAGCTCAGGAGTTCGAGAGCAGCCTGGCCAACATGGCAAAACCCGGTTTCTACTTTAAAAAAAAAAACAAAAAAACAAAACAAAAAAAAAAAGGCCGGGTGTGGTGGCAGGTGCCTGTAATCCCAGCTACTCGAGAGGTTGAGGCAGGAGAATCACTTGAACCTGGGAGGTGGAGGTTGCATTGAGCTGACAGCGCCACTGCACTCCAGCCTAGTGACAGAGCGCAAGACTCGGTCTCAAAAAAAAGCAAGAATTGCAATGGTTTAAGGGTTATTATTTAGGATGGCTGTTGATAACGATCTCAAAGGAATCTTTAAAATTCATGCAAAAACAAAAGTGATTCTGCTTACGGTGAATGTAAGTCAAGGAATGGATGGTATTTATCATTTTTTGTGATAAATGCCGAGAACATGAGAGGCTAGTACTCTGGCTTCAAGAACTCTTTAAGGATCACGCTATCTGTGCATATGAATATGATAAAAAGGCTTGGTGCTGATGGCTACACTGTTTTGTCTGACCAAATCTTGTATCTATTTCTACTTTCTCATTTTAAAATTTGAACCCTTAATCTCTTCCTAAGGAGTATTGTAAATCAGAGTAGAGAATAAATACACGAACAGAAACACTCACCAGGGATTTATTCATTTTCTGCTGCTCTTGGGAAAATCTGGAGGACTGTGAAAGCGGAGGCAGGTCTGGGGAAGGAAAACCCAAAAAATGAAGTTATGAGAGGTCTCGCCTGCCAAGGCAGTCATCTCCCGCCTAAAACCTATATAGAAAGTTCCATGAAGGACATCCTATGGGAGACTGTCCCTTTAAGCCTTCAGAAGGGACTGGAAAATGATCAGGAGGAGCACCCATCAGCACATTTGTAATTCACATGTGGCTACCTTGTGACTGAGTGGATGAGATTGTCATGGTGAATGAATACTGGACCCTACTGAAATAATCTGCCATCATTAAATGTAAGATTTAAAAAGGAATTCTGGTAACCAGCCCGGCCCAACATGGTGAAACCTCATCTCTAGTAAAAATACATTAGCCGGGCATGGTGGCGGGTGCCTGTAATCCCAGCTACTCGGGAAGCTGAGGCAGGAGAATCGCTTGAACCTGGGAGCGGAAGTTGCAGTGAGCTGGGATCGCGCCGCTGCACTCCAACCTGGGCAACAGAGCGAAACTCGTCTCAAAAACAAACAAACAAACAACAAAAAAGGAATTCTGTAATACTCATCTATTAGTCTTTTAAATAAAGATCAGAAAATCCACAGGATGCCCTAAATAAAGGAATACATTCGGCATGCTTAGGTCTTTATTTGCAGAAGCTTCAGTGGGCTGCTCAAAAGGATCTTTTATTGAAGAACTTAGTCTCACTTAACTAGGATACAGGGGACAGAACACTGGCCTGGGAGATAAAACTCCTGAGTTCTACTATGAGCAACTCCACCCACAAAACCTCGGACAAGTCACCCACCTGCTACGGCCCAGTCTCTTCCCCTAGCAAATGAGGCAGCAAGAGAGTCCCTGCAGACTGTTCCTGTGCTACAGTGCATGATTCCGTAAGAGCAAACTTAAGGGGGAATCAGCACTTAAATGAGATACGGTCGCAATCTGGAGCAGGGAGAGCAGGAAGGGCTGTTGGGGTGAGGGGGGGAGTGGAGACAACGTCCGCAGCTGAGGCTGGTGACACCCCCCTCCCCCCGTCCTCATAAGCCTCGTCTTCGCCGGACCCTGCCCTCAAACCCAAACACACATCTCTCCTGCAAGCGATCGAGACCCTCCGCTGCCCCTCACTCTAAGGTCCCCGACACGCGGTGACTTCACCCAGGCCCTTCTAGCCCCGGCCCGCGAACCCACGACCTACCCTCCTGAGGCTCCGCAGCCTCTGCCCCACCGCTCCCGAGAGGCCGGGGAGGGACTGCTGTCGCGGGCGCGCGTCTGCTCGCGAGGTCTCCTCCTCTCCACCTCACCAAGACCGTTCTGCTCCCGAGGGGCCCGTGCCGGGCCTACGGGACAAATCCAGGCGGGGCGTCCCTCCCGGAGCTCAGATCCGTCTCCCTGGGGCTCACCGTCCTGCGGAGCCGGGGCCGGGCCGTCGAGGACGTACACGGATCGTGCCCAGGTCCCGCTGCCCCTTCGCCTCCGCCGCCGACACCGCCCGGCCGGCCCCTCGGGCCCCAGCGCCGTAGGCTCCGGGGGTCGTGCTCAGGGATCCCTGCTTGAGCCTCCGCCCGGCCGGCGCGAACCCTGGCCTGCACAGCCCCGCGCCCGCTTGGGTGCCGGCCCGGCTCTTCCGCGCCCAGCCTCGCAGACTCCGCGATTCTCGCCCACCGGAGGCCAAAGCCTGGGAACTAGGGCGAGCGGTGACCTGGGGACGCACAGGAAGCGAGGGCAGTGCGGCAGCGACGCGCATGCGCGAACACGCACACAGAGCGGGGTGCACACGCGCAGGAATGCATCGGAAGTCCGCCTCCGGGGGCCCACCGCAGGTCCCAGGATAAATACCGTGACTCTATTTCCCATAAGCCTACGCGCTCCCCAAATTTAGGAACCGTCTTAAATGTCTCTATCTGGTCTAGCGGTTGAAATGCTCTATGCTAAGAGAATTGGCAACCCGGTACCCCAGACTCAAATTTCTCCTTAGTTTAAGGGAACGTCTTCATGGGGATGTCTTGACTATCTTTAAGGGAACGTCTAGAAAGTCTCTGCTTCAAGTATCGTCTTGTGAACCATGCCCGGGCCAGTCTTGCCTTACCCGAGAGCTCAAGGCTTAAAATCAATGTCCATGTGCAACCACGATAAGTGGAACAAGAGGGTGCATCATGCTAGCTTATGATTACAATGACACGTTTAACGAAAACATTAGTAAATAGAGCCCATGGATGAAATAATAGATTAGCCTGGGACAGGATACCATCCTAGCCACAACAAGGAAAAAAGGAATTCCAGCTTTTCCAAATCACTTTGAATTTGTGATAGCTAGAAAACTCAGAGAATATGTACAGAATTGAAAGAAAAAAAAAATTACCCAGAACTCTACTTCCTGAAGAGGATGAGGCAAGCAGAAGAAATTTGCGTTTTAATGGAAAACGAAGCACATTTAGAAAACCATGTTACTTGATTCCAACACTGTTCATTATCTTTGAGGTACTTTACACCTCTTTGAAAACTGTAGGTAATTGATGCAAGTTACGTTCTGTCTAGTGGAAGTTGGTTGACTTCCCACAATCTCCACTAGAGAAAATCCAGTTTTGGCCGGGCGCGGTAGCTCAAGCCTGTAATCCCAGCACTTTGGGAGGCCGAGACGGGCGGATCACGAGGTCAGGAGATGGAGACCATCCTGGCTAATACGGTGAAACCCCGTCTCTATTAAAAAATATAAAAAACTAGCCGGGCGAGGTGGCGGGCGCCTGTAGTCCCAGCTACTCGGGAGGCTGAGGCAGGAGAATGTCGTAAACCCAGGAGGCGGAGCTTGCAGTGAGCAGAGATCTGGCCACTGCACTCCAGCCTGGGTGACAGAGCGAGACTCCCTCTCAAAAAAAAAAAAAAAGAGAAAATCCAGTTTTGACTGCATTTCTCCATTTACATAATCATTTCAGTATTCCTGATCTGCAAATATGTCTGTTTCTCCGATTCTCTCTCTCTCTTTTTTTTTTTTTTTTTTTTTAATTTTGAGACAGGGTCTCACTCCGTTGTGCATGCTGGAGTTCAGTGGGGAGATCTTGGCTCACTGGTTCAAGCAATTCTCCTGCCTCAGCTTCCCAAGTAACTGGGATTTCAGGTGCACACCACCACGCCCGACTAATTTTGAATTTTGGTATAGACGGGGTTTCACCATGTTGGCTAGGCTGGTCTCAAACTCCTGACCTCAAGTGATCCACCCATCTCAGCCTCTCAAAGGAGTGGAATTACAGGCATGAGCCACCATGTCCAGTCCTCAGATTCTCTTTTGAACCAGTTGTAATATCTGCCGGTTTCCTCTTGAATTAAATAAAATCTTTAGCATGTGTTCATTTCTATATATCTGTATGAGAGTCATGATTTTACTTTCATGTTTTAAGGTTTTCCAGGTCTTCGGAGAAGTTCCCGATGGAATCACATGACTGAGCCAAGAAAACCTCAGGATTGGAGTGCCTCATGAACGGTTGAAGCCCAGGTGAATCTTTTCTTGGCTCCCAGGAATGAGTCCAAAGTGCCAATAGAAATTTGCTGGCTTCTCATTTTTCAGTAATTTCCCCATTTACCAATTCTGTGTTTTACTTTGGTTTGGATTTGTTTACAGCGCTAGCATCACTGCTTGGTAATTTGTTTTTCTTGTTTCAAGGCAAAGTCTCACTCTGCCACCCAGGCTGGAGTGCAGGGGTACGATCTCGGCTCACTGCAACCTCTGCCTCCCAGGTTCAAGTGATTCTCCTACCTCAACCTCCTGAGTAGCTGGGACTATAGGTGCATGCCACCATGCCCAGCTAATTTTTGCATTTTTAGTAAAGACAGTGTTTTTCCATATTGGTCAGACTGGTCTCGAACTCCTGACCTCAGGTGATAGACCCGCCTTAGCCTCCCAAAGTGCTAGAATTACAGGTGTGAACCACCTCGCTGGGCTAGGAATTTGGTTTTATGGTCTGAACACATGGTGATCTCTATAATGAGATAAATGTTTGCAGGACTTAGTCTCTATTGGGTGAGAGACCACAGAGTCTGATTTGTTATTCTATTTGTCTGTTTACTTTGAGCTGAAATCAATTAAGAATTTCATTCCCACTGGGAGGAGAAGAGCTCTTTGATATCTGGAAGGGTGAGTTTTTGCATTTTTGTGTTTACTCTTGACCCATGTGTGAAATTTTAGAATTGAAGCTCTAAGCTCTATTTCTTTGTATGTCTATGTGTCTGTAATTTTGAAAGGTCTTTACCTCTGATTGTGTGAGTGTCTAATGTTTTTCCGCCTCTAAATGATATTAAAGTAGATAAAGAGTTGGTTTGTTTGTTTTTGAGACAGGGTCTCACTCTGTCACCCAGGCTGAAGTGCAGTGTGTGCGATCACAGACCACTGCAGCCTCAACCTACCTAGGCTCAGGTGTTCCTCCCACCTCAGCCTCCCAATTATCTGGGACTACAGGTGTGCACCACCATACCCAACTAATTTTTGTATTCTTTATAGAGATGGGGTTTTGCCATGTTGCCCAGGATGGTCTCGAACTCCTGGGCTCAAGCAATCCTCTCACCTCAGCCTCCCAAAGTGCTGAGATTACAGACATGAGCCACGATATAGAGTTTTTAAAGGTTCACTGTTCTGATTGGCTTGTAGAGGTGTGTATGTATTTATATAAATTGAATTTACCCAAATTCATAGAAAAAAGAGAAATGGAACTTCTATTGCTTTAATGTGCTAGAAAAGTATTTTTTACTGAAACCAAATCAAATGTTTTGGAAATTCAAGATCACACATAGTTCACACATATGTTACTGAGCAGTCAATGCACTCACTGCCCAATGTGTACAGGGGCCAATACCATGGCTCCAGCTTTTGAGAAATAAAGCTTTTTTGTAAGTCAACTAGCAAGGACACAGGAGGAAATGCTCAAATCTCCCTTTCCCAGCTGGGGGCTGTGTCAGGTTTTATACACACAGGGCAAGGAGGTGTGATTTGATTGGATCTTGCAATGAAGTCATGCTGGGAGCTGTGATCTGACTGGATCCTGCCATGGGCGTGACACCACAACTCAATCTGATTGGTTCCTGGCTTCTGCCACAGGGTGTCCAGTTCTTAAATGGGTCCCAATTCCTCAGTCTGAGCACTTAGGTTCCACTTCGTGGTTGCATGCTTGGTTAATCTGGGCATGCTCAGAGTATATGACCTTCAACCTGTGGATCCATGGCAATTGAAAAACAACTGCCAACTACGTTACATAAAAGTTGAAATGAGGGTGGGGCGTGGTGACTCACGCCTGTAATCCCAGCACTTTGGGAGGCTGAGGCGGGCAGATCAAGAGGTCAGGAGTTCCAGCCCAGCCTGGCCAATATGGTGAAACCCCATCTCTACTAAAAATACAAAAAATATCCAGGGGTAGTGGTATGCTGAAGCGGGAGAATTACTTGAACCCAGGAGGCAGAGGTTCCAGTGAGCTGAGATCGCGCCATTGCACTGCAGCCTGGGTGACAAGAGCAAAACTCCGTCAAAAAAAAAAAAAAGTTTAACTAAATTTAGTCTGATGCAGTTATAGATTTACAAACCGCACCCCCACCCGCCTGCTGACACCTTCCACCCCTCATTCTTGAGGGATTAGGGATGGAGGTAGGTCATGCTTCTGTATCTACTTCATGCTGACCAGGGGCACTGAGTCCCCTAAAGTTAGAGGAACTGAAACTCATGGGCTGCTGAGTTCAAAAGAGTTTTGGGGTCACCCAAAGTTGCTTGAAGGGCTCGTATTGTTGTCGTAACACAAGTTGAAGGTGGAAGTGTTGGAGCCTGGAGGACAGACAACTTACCGTCAATTTAAATGCATAGGACTGAAAAGTACCAGGAGAACAGTGACCGCGAGGGGCCCTGACAAAGGAAGAAACCAGGTGAGGTGCGGTATAGTGGACTCGACTGCTTTTTCTTTTTTCTTTTTTTTTTTTTTTTTGAGATGGAGTCTCGCTCTGTCGCCCAGGCTGGAGTGCAGTAGTGCCATCTTGGCTCACTGCAAGCTCCGCCTCCCGGGTTTTACGCCATTCTCCTGCCTCAGCCTCGCGAGTAGCTGGGACTACAGGTGCCCGCAACCACACCCAGCTAACTTTTTGTATTTTTAGTAGAGACGGGGTTTCGCTGTGTTAGCCAGGACGGTCTCGATTTCCTGACCTCGTGATCCGCCCGCCTCGGCCTCCCAAAGTGCTGGGATTACAGGCCTGAGCCACCACGCCCGGCCTGGACTCGACTGCTTTCTAAATCTCAGTGTTTGGTCGGGCACCATGGCTCACACCTGTAATCTTAGCAAAAGGGAGGCCGGGGCAGGCAGATCACCTGAGCTCAGGATCTGGAGACCAGCCTAGCCAACATGGTGAAGTCCCATCTCTACTAAAAATACAAAAATTAGCCAGGCATGGTGGCGTGTGCTGTAGTACCAGCTAATCGGGAGGCTGAGGCAGGAGAATCGCTTGAACCCGGGAGGCGGAGGTTGCAGTGAGCCGAGATTGTGCCACTGCACTCCAGCCTGGGAAACAAAGCGAGACTCCATCTCTAAATAAATAAACAAATAAATCTCAGTGGTTGAACTACCCTTGATATAGTTTGGCTCTGTGTCCCCACCCAAATCTCATGTCAAATTGTAATTCCCAGTGTTGAGGGAGGCACCTGGTGGGAGGTGATTGGCTCATGGGTGCTGACTCCCCCTTGCTGTTCTCCTGATAGTGAATGAGCCCTAGTGGGATCTGGCTGTTGAAAAACATACAGCTCTGGCCGGGCGCGGTGGCTCAAGCCTGTAATCCCAGCACTTTGGGAGGCTGAGGCGGGTGGATCACGAGGTCAGGAGATCGAGACCCTCCTGGCTAACACGGTGAAACCCCGTCTCTACTAAAATACAAAAAACTAGCCGGGTGCGGTGGCGGGCCCCTGCAGTCCCAGCTACTCGGAGGCTGAGGCAGGAGAATGGCGGGAACCCGGGAGGCGGAGCTTGCAGTGAGCCGAGATCGCGCCACTGCACTCCAGCCTGGGCGACACAGCAAGACTCTGTCTCAAAAAAAAAAAAAAAAAAAAAAAAAAAAGAAAACATACAGCTCCTCCCCCTTCACGCTCTCTGTCTCTCCCGCTCCACCATAGCCAGACGTGCCTGCTTCCCCTTTGCCTTCTGCCATGATTGTCAGTTTCCTGAGGCCTCCCTCGTCATGCTTCCTGTACTGCCTGCAGAACAGTAAGTCAATGAAACCTCTTTTCTTCATAAATTACCTAGTTTCTGGTAGTTTTTTATAACAGTATGAAAACACACTAATGGATCCTTCTGGTTAAAGGAATGCAGCCATTCTGCTTGTTTGACTATTTCCTTCCTGTTCATCTCTATTTCCTGTGAGGTGTTTATCCAAGTGCAATAGGAGGTATTGGTGACCACACAGTCCCCTCAGTGTTCTGCTAGTGAATAGTTGAAGGTTGATCAGTGATCTCCTGCATTTTCAGTCTGGCATGGAAAAGCCCCCGTGTAACTGGTAAAGGTATTAGTGAGCACCAGGAGGTATCTAAATCCTCCAGGAGCCATAGGCATCACATTGACGTCCATTTACTAGTCTTCCCTGGCAAGATTCTTCTGAATTGTACTGCCTTGGCCAAAAGAGGTATGGGAGGGGCTGGGCGCAGTGACTCACACCTGTAATCCCAGCATTTTGGGAGATCAATTCGGGTGGATCATGAGAGGTCAGGGGTTCAAGACAATCCTGACCAACATGATGACATCCCATTTCTACTAAAAATACGAAAAGTTAGCTGGGTTTGGTGGTGGGTGCCTGTAATCCCAGCTACTCAGGAGGCTGAGGCAGGATAATCGCTTGAACCTGGGAGGAGGAGGTGGCAGTGAGCCGAGATTGTGTCATTGCACTCCAGCCTGGGCACCAAGAGCAAAATTTCATCCCAAAAACATAAAAAAAAAGTCCGGGCACAGTGGCTCACACCTGTAATCCCAGCATTTTGGAGGCCAAGGTGGATGGATCACAAGGTCAGGAGTTCAAGACCAGCCTGGCCTAGATGGTGAAACCCTGTCTCTACTGAAAATACAAATATTAGCCAGGCATGGTGGCATGCACGTGTAATCTCAGCTACTCAGAAGTCTGATGCAGGAGAATTGCTAAAACTCGGGAGGGAGAGGTTGTAGTGAGCCGAGATTGCGCCACTGCACTCTAGTCTGGTTGACAGAGCAAGACTCTGTCTCAAAAAAAAAAAAAAAAAAAAATTAAAGAAAAGAGAAGAGGAAATTTCCCAGGGAAGTACCTCGGCTTATTTCATAAAGAGGTACTGAAGGAAGCAGAGGCATGTGGAGGACTTCGGGATGGAGGAAATTTCCCAGGGAAGTACCTCGGCTTATTTCATAAAGAGGTACTGAAGGAAGCAGAGGCATGTGGAGGACTTCGCCATCCCGTGCAGCTATTTGGGCCATGGTGTCTGAAATTTATTATTTCAGAGTCACCCCTTTGATGACCTTGGAAATGGACTGACTGCAGTCATATGTTTAGGCCTATGTTTAGCCCTCTCCATGGCCCACATCAATATCAGTATTTCTGTTTGTTGCACATTTGATTTCCTTGTTGTTGCCATTTAGAAGGCCCCCTTTTTCCAGATCGCACCATGGGCATGGACCACAGAGATTGTGTCTTGTCAGTCTGTAGAAACAGTCAAGGCCTTGTCCTTTCTTAGGCCCAGGGCTCGGGTTAATGCAGATTTTCCTGGCCACCTGTGCTGAAGTCCCTGCGGGAGGCTCCTGGCTGGTTTCCCAGGAGTAGGTAGACAGCTACACGTCCTGCCCTTCATTGGCCTCTTTTCATGAAGTTCCTATCATCTACAAACCATGTCTTCCTTTTTTTCTTGAACCACATCTCTGTTATTGAAACTCTAGAATTCAGCCGGGTGTGGTGGCTATGCCTGTAATCCCAGCACTTTGGGAGGCCAAGGTGGGCGGATCACCTGAGTTCAGGAATTCAAGATAAGCCTGGCCAACATGGCAAAATCATGTCTCTACTAAAAATACAAAAATTAGCCAGTCGTGGTGGTAGAAACCTGTAATCTCAGCTTCTAGGGAGGCTGAGGTAGAAGAATTGCTTGAACCTGGAAGGCAGAGGTTGCAGTGAGCCGAGATTGAGCCACTGAACTCCAGCCTGGGTGACAGCAAACTTAATATCAAAAAAAAAAAAAGAAAACCTGGATGTCTGCCTCTACTACTGGGAGGGGTTAATATCAGAGCCTATGGCCGTTTGTGGAGCTTTCTGGAGCTATCTGGGGACACTCTGAGATATGAAGTTGGTGCTGAGGACCACCTGACACCTTTTTTGCCTTGGGGTCCCAGGACATCAAGTCCTGGAGAGATTTTTTTTTTTTTTTGAGACAGAGTCTCCCTGTGTCGCCCAGGCTGGAGTGCAGTGGCGCAATCTTGGCTCACTGGAAGCTCCGCCTCCTGGGTTCACGCCATTCTCTTGCCTCAGCCTTCCGAGTAGCTGGGACTACAGACACCTGCCACCATGCCCGGCTAATTTTTTGTATTTTTTAGTAGAGACGGGGTTTCACTGTGTTAGCCAGGATGATCTCAATCTCCTGACCTTGTGATCCCCCCATCTCGGCCTCCCAAAGTGCTGGGATTACAGGCATGAGCCACCGCGCCCGACCAAGTCCTGGAGACACTTTCTCAGTCATTCTAGAAATGCTGCCATGTTCTCATCATTTGAACCTCCCCCTTAGTTTACTCCCATTAAAAGGGGATTTGCTCATTTCTTTCATTTCTCTCAATAACATATTCTAGCAGTGTTCTAAAGACTCCCTCGCTGTTCTGACATTGGGTCCACACTCGAGAAGGATTGCACTGCTTTTCTCCAGACTGGGGATGTCTCTCAACCTCCCAGAGCCGGAGACAGACATTGCTGTTTGCCCAGCCACCTGCAATCCAGGAAGAGAGGCCTCCACAGACACCAATTCTGATGGTGCCTGGGTCTTGGACTTCCAGCCTCCAGAACTGTGAGAAAATGAATTTCTGCTATTTAAGCCGCCTAGTTATGATATTTTGTTATAGTGGCCCAAGACCCCCTCCCCACCACCACCACAAGCACATATGTTTCCTTTATAAATATAAATATAGAGAGGAATTTGACCAGGCGCAGTGGCTCATGCTTGCAATCCCAGCACTTTGGGAGGCCGAGGCAGGTGGATCACATGAGGTCAGCAGTTCGAGACCAGCCTGGCCATACAGTAAAACCCCATCTCTGCTAAAAATACAACAATTCTGCGGCCGGGCGCGGTGGCTCAAGCCTGTAATCCCAGCACTTTGGGAGGCCGAGGCGGGGTGGTCACGAGGTCAGGAGATCGAGACCCTCCCTGGCTAACACGGGAAAACCCGTCTCTACTAAAAAATACAAAAAACTAGCCGGCGCAGTGGCAGCGCCTGTAGCCCAGCTACCTTCGGGAGGCTGAGGCGGGAGAATGGCGGGAACCCGGATGGCGGAGCTTGCAGTGAGCCGAGATCGCGCCACTGCATCCAGCCTGGGCGACAGAGCGAGACTCCGTCTCAAAAAAAAAAAAAAAAAAAAAAAATACACACAATTCGCCGGTCGTGGGGTGGGTGCCTGTATTTCCAACCCTACTCGGGAGCTGAGGCAGGAGGAATCGCTTGAACTGGGAGGTGAGGTTGCAGTGGAGCCGAGATTGAGCCACTGGCATCAGAGCAGCCTGGTCATCAGATCAAGACTCCTACTCAAAAATAAACAAATAAAGAGGGACATTTATATATTTCTGCCTATATTTACAATATTTATATATATAAGTTATATATAAATATATCATATTTATATTTGTAAAGCAATCTCTATATTTAATACATTAATACATTAAATATCTATTTTACATACATTATCTATGTGGCCACATAAAAAGGAATTTATATGTCTCTTTACTGTTCGGACACTTCCCTGCTCTTCTTTTCCCAGTGGTTTCTGGCCTCTGTCTCTGATTCCTGGAGACAGCCTCTAAGTCCTTGGAATTTCCTGGCTGATATGTCTGTTACTCATGGTGACCCCCTGGGGTCACACCTGAGTTCATGCCAACCAGAGGACGTGTGGTTGACTCTGGTCAACCACAGCAGAACCACCAATCATGTGATTTGAAGGTGAGGACTTTGAGCCATATGGTATCAGGCCGACGTCCCGAAAGGAACTAGGGGGCTGGAGGATGACTCCACTGCCTGGCCAGTGATTGAGTCAACTAGGCCATTGTAATCAAACCCCTGGACGTGGAGGCCCAGGCGAACTTCCCTGGTCGATGATATGCATCAATGTGCTGAGAGGTTGATGCGTCCTGAGGACCCAGAAATGTCATCTTTGGGATCCTCTCGGAGTTTCCACTATGTGTCTCTGCTTTTGTCCGGTCTTAACTTTTGTCAGTGTTTCTCTTATATGAAATTGTAATGAAAGTATCATACTTGGTTGAGAAAGTGACTCACGCCGGTAATCCCAGCACTTTGGGAGAACTAGGCGGGCGGATCACCTGAGGTCAGGAGTTCGATACCAACCTGACCAACATGGTGAAACCCCGTCTCTACTAAAAATACAAAAATTAGCCGGGTGTGATGGCACACACCTGTAATCCCAGCTACTTGGGAGGCTGAGGCAAGAGAATCGCTTGAATCTGGGAGGCGGAGGTTGCAGTGAGCCAAGATCACACCACTGCACTCCAGCCTGGGCGACAGAGTGAGACTCCATCTCGAAAAAAAGAAGAAAAACAGAAAGTATCATGCTTTTCTGAGTTCTGTGAGTTGTTATAATTATCAAATCTCAGGCCACTGTGGTGTGGGGAAAAGAAAGAAAGATCAGACTGTTACTGTGCCTATATAGAAAGAAGTAGACTT
>NW_016829484.1:0-635 GCF_001698545.2 Rhinopithecus bieti | reverse complement strand
TCTCACCATAGACCTCATTGTACTCCTAAATATCTCCTCGCAGATTCTACAAAAAAAGTATTTTCAATCCGCTAAAAGAAAAGAGTGGTTTAAGTGTCTAATATGAATGCAAAGGACACAATGCTGTTTCGCAGAGAGCTTCCTTCTAGTTTTTATCCTGGGATATTCGCTTTTTACAGACTGGCCTCAATGAGCTCTCAAATATCCATTTGCAAAATGGACAAAAAGAGTGTTTCCAAACTGCTGAATCCAAAGAAATGTTTAACTCTGTGAGATAAATGCACACATCACAAAGGAGTTACTCAGGAAGTTTCTTTCTAGTTATCTAAATATTTATCCTTTTTCATCATAGGCATCAATGCACTTCAAAATATCCTTTCACAGATTCTAGAAAAGCAGTGTTCCAAACCACTGAATTAAAAGAAATCTTTAACACTTTGTGATGAAGGCAAACATCACAAAGCGATTTCTCAGAGACCTTCCTTCTAGTTTCTGTCCTGGGATATTCACTTATGGCAATTGGCTTAAATGAGCTCACAAATGTCCATTTGCAGAATGGACAAAAAGAGGTTTTAGAAAGTGTTGAATTCAAAGAATGCTTTATGCCAGTGAAATGAATGCAAACATCACAAAGT
>NW_016829483.1:0-809 GCF_001698545.2 Rhinopithecus bieti | reverse complement strand
TTTGGGAGCCCAGTGAAGCCTATAGTGAAAAACGGAAAATACCCTGATAGAAACTAGAAGATAGCTATCTATGAACCTGCTTTGTGATGTGTGCATTAATCTAACAGAGTTCAACCTTTCTTTTGATTCAGCTGTTTAAAAACAGTCTCTTTGTAGTAGTTGTGTAGAACATTTGGGAGTCTAATGAAGACTATCATGAAAAACAAACTATCCCCGAGAAAACTAGAAAGCTGCTATCTGTGAAACCGCTTTATGTGTGTATTTATCTCACAGAGTTAAACCCTTCTTTTATTCAGCTGGTTGGAAACAGTCTTTTGTAGAATCTGCGAAGGGGGGTTTGTGAGCCCAGTGAGGCCTATATTGAAAACCGAAAATTCCCAGATAAAACTAGAAAGAAGCAGTCTGTGAGATCACTTTGTGATATTTGCATTCATCTCAGAGTTAAACCTTTCTTTTGATTCAGCAGGTTTGAAAACGTCTTTTTGTAGAATCTACAGAGGGACATTTGTCATCCCAGTGAACAGTATAGTGAAAAACCAAATATTCCCAGATAAAAACTAGAAAGAAGCTAAATGTAAAACTGCTTTGTGATGTGTGCATTCATCTCACAGAGCTAAACCTTTCATTATTATTACAATAAGTAGGAAAGTGTTTTTTGGTAGAATCTGCAAATGGATATTTGTAAGCCCTTTGAGACCTATAAGGAAAAAGTCAATATCCCCAGAAAAAAACTAGAAAGAAGCTATCTGTGAAACCTCTTTGCAATATGTTCATTCAACTCACAGAGTTAAAACTTTCTTTTGTTTCAG
>NW_016829482.1:0-268 GCF_001698545.2 Rhinopithecus bieti | reverse complement strand
AGCCCCTGGGTACACAGCAATGCATCTTACCAGAGCTGCATGTGAGGAAGGACCACGTGAGTCCCAGGAAACAGCTGAGGCCTGCAGGGGGAGGTGGCCAGGACCGAGACCTGATGCCTGTGTGGAGAATCATCTGTGGGTGTGAGCGGCACTGTGCCGTCAGTGTCCGGGTTCTGCTGCTCCCCCTCCTCAAAGATTAGGGCCCAAGCAGGGGCTGGCGTGTGTGTGGCACCTGGAACTGCAGGGCCACCACCCATGTGTGAGGCCG
>NW_016829481.1:0-728 GCF_001698545.2 Rhinopithecus bieti | reverse complement strand
TGTAACTCTGTGAGATAAATTGACCCATCACAAAGCAGTTTCTCAGGAAGCTTCTTTCTAGTTTTTATCTGAGAACATTTCCTTTTCCACCATAGGCTTCAATGCACTCCCAAATATCCCTTCTCAGACACCACACAAACAGTCAAGCCAAAGTGCTCCCTCAACAGAAACGCTTAGGTCTATGAGATGAATACACATATCACAAAGGAGTTTCTCACAAAGCTTCACTTCAGCTTTTCCCTGAAGATATTTCCTTTTTGCCATTGGACTTTATGCACTCCAGAATATCCCTTTGCAGATTAAACAAAAATAGTTTTAACAAACTGCTCAATGAAAAGAAAGGTGCAACTCTGTGAGATGAATTCACCCATCACAGGGCAGTTTCTCAGTAAACTTCTTTCTAGTTTAAATCTGATGATATTTCCTTTTTCACCATAGGCTATGATGTGCTCCCAAATATCTCCTCTCAGATACCACAAAAACTGTGATGCCGAACTGCTCAATCAACAAAAGGTTAAACTCTATGATGTGAATATGCACCAGAAAACTATTTCTCGAAAAGCTTCTCTGCAGTTTTTGTCTGAGGTTATTTCCTTTTTCACCGTAGATCTCCATGAGTTCCCAAATGTCCCTTTGAAGATTCCATAAATACAGTACTACCAAAATTCTCCCTGAAAAGAATCATGTAACTCTGAGATGAATTCACAAATCACAAAGCAGTTTCTCAG
>NW_016829480.1:0-1113 GCF_001698545.2 Rhinopithecus bieti | reverse complement strand
CAAAGTTTCCCCAAAACAGTGTTATCAAACAGCCCAATGAAAACAATTGTGTCAACCTGAGACATGAATTCACACACCACAAAGCAGTTTCTCACAAAGATTTTTTCTAATTTTTATCTGAGGATATTTCCTTTTTCACCATAGTCTTCAATGCAATCCAAAGTATCCCTTCTCAGATTCCCCGAAAACAGTGCTACCAAACTGCTCCATGAAAAGATTCATGTAATTCTGTGAGATGAATTGACAAATCACAAAGAAGTTTATCAGAAAGCTTCTTTCTACTTTTTGTCTGCATATCACAAAGCAGTTTCTCAGAATGCATATTTTTGGTTCTTAATCTGAGGATATTTCCTGTGTCAACATTGGCTTCAATGTGCTCCCAAATATCCTATTGCAGATTCCATGAAAACTGTGTTATCAAACTTCTCAATGAAAGGAATGGTGTAACTCTGTGTGGTGAATTCACATATCACAAACTATTTATCAGAACGCTTCTTCCTAGTTTATATCTGAGGATATTTACTTTTTCGCTATAGGCCTCAATGCACTCTGAAATATCCTTTGCCGATTACATGAAAAGAGTGTTAGGAAACTACTCCATGAAAAGAATGGTGTAACTCTGTGAGATGAATTCACGAATCACAAAGCAGTTTCTCAGAAAGTTCCTTTCCCATTTTTGTCTGAAGATATATTCTTTTCAATGTTTGCCTCAATACGCTTGCAAATATCCCTTTGCAGTTTCCACGAAAATAGTGTTAGGAAAACGCTTCATGAAAAGAAAGGTGTAAATCCATGAGATGAATTCACACATCACAAAGCAGTTTCTCAGAAAGCATCTTTTTGGATTTTCTCTGAGGATATTTTCTTTTCCACCATTAGTTTCCATGTGCTCCCAAATATTCCTTCTCAGTCACCACAAAAACAGTGATGCCAAACTGCTCTCTCAACAGAAAGCTCTACCTCTATGAGATGAATGCACACTTCACAAAAGAGTTATCATAAACTGTCTCTCCAGTTTTTACTTGATGATATTACCTTTTTCAACCTTGGCCACTTTCCGCTTCTAAATATCCCTTTGCATATTCCACAAAAGAGTGTTACCAAACTCTTAAA
>NW_016829479.1:0-1073 GCF_001698545.2 Rhinopithecus bieti | reverse complement strand
GGAGTTGAACAATGAGGGCCTGTTGGGGGATGCGGGGAAAGGGAAGGGAGAGCATTAGGACAAATACCTAAGGCATGTGGGACTTAAAACCTAGATGATGGGTTGATAGGTGCAGCAAACCACCATGGCACATGTATACCTAAGTAACAAACCTGCACGTTTTTCCCTTTTTTTACAGAACTTAAAGTAAAATTAAAAAAATAAAAAAAAAAAAAAAAAAAAAAAAGAAGTGCCCAAATGAATAAGGTTTAAGTAAAATTATTTTTCTGTTATAGGTAAGTCCCAACTTGTCATATAATCTATATACATTACTTGCCAATTGTATGCATCCTCATTTATTTATTGTGTGTATCCTCATTTATTCACATCTTTTAGTGAAGTGGTTTTGTTTTCGTCAATGATTGTACAATTGCTTTGATTATGGAGATTGATACAGGGAGAAAGTGGATGATTTATCCTAAAACCTCAGGGCTGAACCCTCATCCCTCGAAGGTCAGCAGTAAAAGCAGAGAGTGGTCCATGAGGCTGTCACTTTAGCACTGTTGGGGGTTACAAAGGAAATACGATGTTTTTACCTTTAGGCTGAAGAGTCTTAAGGGTGGCAGAGGAAACAACCAAATATAGAAGCACAGTGCCAGAGGAAATGCTGACAGTGTATCAATGTACAGTGGAGTAAGCTATGTTCAGAAGTTGCAGTGGGGAAACCAGTGTTAAGTCAAAATCAAGTTGGGTTTGATTTTGCCTCCCTTTGCCTCATTTTCTTCAGTTGTAAAATAGGGATTATGATACACTCGTATTTGGTCAGTTGTGAGATTTAAATAAGATCAGATACACAGCATACCTACACACACTGAGGGCTTAAAATTGGAAGTCATTTGTGTAATAGTAGAAAAGTAGACAGTGAAGAACTAACTCACTGATGAATTTGAAAAATATTTAATTAGTGTAATATTAGAATCAACAGAATTGTCGTTTCCTACACATTTCAATGGAAAAAAAACCCTTTCTTTATTTTGTTTTGTTTATAGTCATTTACTCCTCTTTTCCATGATTAGATTTCATTATTCAATTTA
>NW_016829478.1:0-1112 GCF_001698545.2 Rhinopithecus bieti | reverse complement strand
TTACACTTTACTAAAATTAACTCAAGATGGATTAAAGACATACATGTAAGACTTAAGACCACAAAACCCTAGAAGAAAACCTAGACAATACCATTCAGGACACAGGCATGGGCAAAGACTTCACGACTGAAATACTAAAAGCAATGGCAACAAAAGCAAAAAATGACAAATGGTGTCCAATTAAACTAAATAGCTTCTGCACAGTAAAAGAAACTATCATCAGAGTGAACAGGTAACCTACAGAATGGAAGAAAATTTTTGCAATCTATACATCGGACAAAAGACTAATATCCAGAATCTACAAGGAACTTAAACAAATTCACCAGAAAAACACAAACAACCCCATCAAAAGTAGGCAAGGGATATGAATAGCACTTCTCAAAAGAAGACATTTATGTAGCCAACAAACATATGAAAAAAAGCTCAACATCACTGGTCATTAGAGAAATGCAAATCAAAACCACAATGAAACATCATTTCATGCCAATTAGAATGGCGATCATTAAAAGTCAGGAAACAACAGATGCTGGAGAGGATATGGAGGAATAGGAATGCTTTTACACTGTTGGTGGGAGTGTAAATTAGTTCAACCATTCTGGAAGACAGTGTGGCGACTCTAGATTCTAGAAGAATCTAGAACCAGAAATACCATTTGACCCAGCAATCCCATTACTGGGTATATACCCAAAGGATTATAAATCATTCTACCATAAAGACACATGCACACGTATGTTTATTGCTGCACTATTCACAATAGCAAAATCTTGGAACCCACCCAAATGCCCATCAATAAATGTGGCACATATACACCATGGAATACTATGCAGCCATAAAAAAGTATGAGTTCATGTCCTTTGCAGGGACATGGATGAAGCTGGAAACCATCATTCTCAGCAAACTAACACAGGAACCGAAAACCAAACACTGCATGTTCTCACTCGTAAGTGGATGTTCAACAATGAGAACACATGGACACAGGCAGGGGAACATCACACACCAGAGCCTGTCAGGGGCTGGGGGGCTAGGGGAGGGATAGCATTAGGAGAAATACCTAAAATAGATGACGGGTTGATGGGTGCAGCAAACCACCATGGCAGGTGTATACCTTTGTA
>NW_016829477.1:0-505 GCF_001698545.2 Rhinopithecus bieti | reverse complement strand
CAAAGCAGTTTCTCACAAAGTTTCTTTCTAGTTTTTATTCTGAGAATAATTCTTTTTTTCACTATAGGCCTCAATGTGGTCCCAAATATCCCTTTGCAGATTCCACTAAAACAGTGTTAGCAAACTGCTCCATGAAAACAAAGGTGTAACTCTGTGAGATGAACTCAGACATCACCAAAGTCTTTCTCAGAAAGTTTCCTTCTAGTTTTTATCTGAGGATAATTTCTTGTCACCATAGTCTTCTATGCTTTCCAAAATATCCCTACTCAGATTCCCTCAAAACAGTGCTAAAAATTTGTCCATGAAAAAAATTGTGTAACTCTGGGAGATTAATTAACACATTACAAAGCAGTTTCTCAGAAAGGTTCTTTCTAGTTTTTATATGAATGTATTTCCTATTTCATCATAAGCTTCATTGCGCTCTGAAATATCCCATTGCAAATTCCTAGAAAACAGTGTTAGCAAACTGCTCAATGAAAACAACAGTGTAACTCTGTGAGATAAA
>NW_016829476.1:0-216 GCF_001698545.2 Rhinopithecus bieti | reverse complement strand
GGTTCAGCAGGTAAGAAAGAGTCTTTTGTAGAATCTTAGAAGGGACATTTGAAAACCCAGTGAATCCTATAATGAAAAAGCTAATATCCCCAGATAAAAACTAGAAAGTAGCTATCTGTGAAGCCACTTCAAGATGTGCTCATTTATCTCAAAAGTTAAATCTTTCTTCAGATTTCACAGGTAGGAAACAGATTTTTTCTGAATCTGCGAAGGGCA
>NW_016829475.1:0-1114 GCF_001698545.2 Rhinopithecus bieti | reverse complement strand
AACATCATACACCAGGGCCTGTTGTGGGGTGGGGGGAGGGAGGAGGGATAGCATTAGAGATATACCTAATGTAAATGACGAGTTACGGGTGCAGCACACCAACATGGCACATGTATACATATGTAACAAACCTGCATGTTGTGCACATGTACCCTAGAACTTAAAGCATAATAAAAAAAATAAATCAATAATAAAAGAAAGAAATTATAAAATAAAAAAATTTAAAAAAATCAGTAAACTGCTTTAGGCAGTATGGCCATTTTAACAATATTGATTCTTCCTATCCATGAGCATGGAGTATTTTTCCATTAGTCTGTGTCAACTCCAATTTCTTTCAGTAGTGTTTTGTAATTCTTATTGTAGAGATCTTTCACTTCCCTGATTACTTGTATTCCTAGGTATTTTATAATTTCATCGTTATTGTGAATGGGATTTTGTTTTTGATTTGGCTGTCTTTGTGTATACTGTTGACGTATAGAAATACTACTGATTTTTGTACACTGATTTTGTATCTTGAAACTTTGCTGAGGTTATTTATCTGATCTAGGAGCTTCTGAGCACAGACTATGAGGTTTTGTTGGCATAAAACCATATCATCTGCTAAGAGAGATAATTTGACTTCCTCTCTTCCTATTTGGATTCCTTTTTGTATCTTTTTGTTGCCTGATTGCTCTGACTAGGAATTCCAGTACCATGTGGAGTAGGAGTGGTGGGAGTGTGGATCTTTGTCTTGTTCCACTTCTCATGGGGAATGCTTCCAGCTTTTGGTCATTCAATATGATGTTGACTGTGCGTTTTTCATAGATGGCTCATATTATTTTGAGGTATGTTCTTTCCATGCCTAGTTGTTTGAAGGCATTTTCCAATGTGGACATATTCATGACAAATAAGCACATGAAAAATTATTCTACATCACAGCTATTAGAGAAATGCATGTTAAACCATAATGAGATATGGTAACATATATTTGAAAAAGATATTTAAAAGACATGGCTGGGCACTGTGACTCAAAGCCTGTAATTCCAGCGCTTTGGGAGACTGAGACAGGCGGATCACTTGAGGCCAGTAGATCTAGACCAGCCTGGCCAACATGGTGAAACTCCATCTCTACTAA
>NW_016829474.1:0-944 GCF_001698545.2 Rhinopithecus bieti | reverse complement strand
CTTTTAACTCTGTGTGTTGAATGCACACATCACAAAGCAAGTTCTCAGAAATCTTCTTTCTAGTTTTTGTCTGAAGATGTTTCAGTTTTGTACATAGACTTCAATGTGCTCCCAAATATCTCTTTGCAGATCCTACATAAACAGTGTTTCCAGTCTGCTGAATGAAAAGAGAGGTTTCTCTCTGTGAGATGAATGCACACATCACAAAGTGGTTTCTCAGAGAGCTTCATTCTAGTTTTTATTCTAGGATATTTGCTTTTACACTATTGGCCTCAATGAGACCCCACATGTCCTTTCACAGCATGGTCAAAGAAGTGTTTTCAAACTTCTGAATCCAAAGAAAGGTGTAACACTTTGAGATGAATGCACACATCACAAAGCTGTTTCTCAGAAAGCTTCATTCTAGTTTTTATCGGAATATGTTTCCTTTTGCAACATTCGCCTCAATTTGCTCCCAAATATCCCTTCGCAGATTCGACAAAAACAGTGTTTCGAAACCGCTGAATGAAAACAAAGTTTTTACTCTGTGAGATTAATGCACACATCAGAAAACAGTTTCTCAGAAAGCTTCTTTCTCGATTTTATCTGAAGATGTTTCCTTTTTCACCATAGACCTCAATGTGCTCTGAAATACCCCTTGGCAGATTCTAAAAAAAGAGTGTTTCCAATCTGCTGAGTGAAAAGAGCAGTTTAACTTGGCTAGATGAATGCAAACATCACAAAAGGGCTTCTCAGAGAGCTTCCTTCTAGTTGTTATCCTACGGTATTCACTTTTTTGACATTGGCCTCAATGAGCTCCCAAATGTCCATTCACAGAATGGACAAAAACAATGTTCCAAACTGCCGAATACAAAGAAAATTTTACCTCTGTGAGATGAATGCACACATCTAAAAGCTGTTTCTCAGAAAACTTCTTTCTAACTTTTATCTGATGATGTTTCCTT
>NW_016829473.1:0-377 GCF_001698545.2 Rhinopithecus bieti | reverse complement strand
TTGGAATATTGGCATTTTGCCATTGGACTCAACGCACTCCCAAATATCCAATCCCAAAATACACAAAAGTAGTGTTTCCCAACTGCTGAATCCAAAGAAAACTTAACTCTGTGAGATGGATACACACATCACATAGCAGTTTCTCAGAAAGATTCTTTCTTGATTTTATCTGAAGACCCTTCCTTTTTCACCACAACCCTCAATGCACTCTTAAGTATCCATCACAGATTCAACAAAAACAGTTTCCCAACTGCTGAATCAAAAGAAAGTCTTAAATCTGTGAGATGAATGCACACATCATAAAGCGGTTTCTCAGATAGCTTCCTTCCAGTTTATATCCTAGGATATTCACTTTTCACTTTTCCTCATTAAGTGAC
>NW_016829472.1:0-726 GCF_001698545.2 Rhinopithecus bieti | reverse complement strand
TTGGTAACAAATTCGGTGCTCATAGTTTATACTCTGTAACAAAACAAGAGCAAATAAAAACAACTTACAAATCTAGGAAATGAAGAATATTTAATCAGTTCATCACTACATCTCCCTACATTACACTTATGCTTTAATTACTCTTTCCCGATTTTTAAACCTTAAATTTCAATTGTTTTAGATGAAAAGTCAACATAGTAGGGAAAAAGTTTCAGAGCTACTTGTAGTAAATCCATAATTACTGTACCCCATTTGTCATCTCCATGAGGTTCCTGGTTATCTAAGCTGCAAATGCTATCCTTAAAGTGCACAGATGAGACTACATTGAAAGAACGTTTGTGGTTGGGCGCTGTGGTTCACGCCTGTAGTCCCAGCACTTTGGGAGGCCGAGGTAGGCGGATCGCCTGAGGTCAAGAGTTTGAGACCAGCCTGACCAACATGGTGAAACCCCATCTCTACGAAAAATACAAAATTAGCCGGGTGTGGTGGTACATACCTGTAATCCCAGCTACTCGGGAGGCTGAGGGAGGAGAATCACTTGAACCGGGAGGCAGAGGTAGCAGTGAGCTGAGATCGCACCATTGTGCTATAGCCTGTGTGACAGAGTGAGACTCCGTCTCAAAAAAAAAAAAAAATTAAAATTAAAAAAAAAGGAAAGAATGTTTGTGCATGCTCTACAGTCTGTTCAATTTGAACAAGTAAAGAAAATAAAAGTTGGCAATATAA
>NW_016829471.1:0-534 GCF_001698545.2 Rhinopithecus bieti | reverse complement strand
TGGCTCATGTTCAGTTTTACTAGGGCTTTTTTTTTTTTTTAAAGAGATGGGGTCTCACTATGTTGCCCAGGCTGGTCTTAAGCTTCTGAACTTAGGTGATCATGACACAACGTGGTTAACAGGTTCTGAGATGTTCATGGCTCAGATGCCCCTCTAAGCCTTTGCACCTGTTGGTTCCTCCACCTGTATTACTCTACCTGGGGTGAAGTCTGTAATACACAGCATTTACCTGAGCTAGGTCCCTCAGTGTGGCTGCTGCCATCAACTGTGGGTGGAGCAGGCATCACCCCAGGCAGTGCCTGTGAACCTCAGACCTGCCACTTGGGAGCAGAGATGACTCCTCCTCTTGTGCCTTCTCTGTCCCAACCCAGTACTCCCTGACGTGACAAGCATGCCCAGAAATCCCTCCTCCTGGGCCTTGCAGCCAGCACCTTCTGGGTAAAGTACTTCCCAGAGCTCTCAGGCAACAATGGTGGGATCCTCCAAGAGCAAGTAGAATGCAGACCATGTGATACTCTGAGGGCTGCTGGAAAG
>NW_016829470.1:0-503 GCF_001698545.2 Rhinopithecus bieti | reverse complement strand
ATCTTGGTGATGTGTGACTTCATCACACAGAGTTCCACCCTTCCCTTCTTGGAACAGTTTGCGAACACTGTTGTCGTGGATTCTGCAATGTGATATTTGGGAGCTCAATGAGGGCTATGGTGAAAAAGGGATACACTCAGATCAAAACTGGAAAGAAGCCTTCTGCGAAACTGCACTGCTATGTGTGAATGCAACTCACAGAGTTACACGTTTCTCTTCAGTGATCAGTTTGCTAACACAGTTTTCTGGAAATCTGCAATAGGATACTTCTTAGCGCAATCAAACTTACCGTGACAAAGGATGTATCCTCCGATGAAACTAGAAATAAGCTTTCTTTGAAACTCCTGGGTGATGTGTGAATTCATCTCCCAGAGTTACACTTATGTTTCGTGGAGCAGTCCATTAACACTGTCTTTGAGGAAACTGAGAAGGGCTTCTTTGGATCGCATTGAGGCCTACGCTGAGAAAGGAAATTTCATCATTTCAAAACGTGAAGGAAGCTT
>NW_016829469.1:0-500 GCF_001698545.2 Rhinopithecus bieti | reverse complement strand
TTTTTTTTTTTTTTTTTTTTGAGACGGAGTCTCGCTCTGTCGCCCAGGCTGGAGTGCAGTGGCCGGCTCTCAGCTCACTGCAAGCTCTGCCTCCCGGGTTGACGCCATTCTCCTGTCTCAGCCTCCCCAGTAGCTGGGACTACAGGCACCCGCCTCATCGCCTGGCTGGTTTTTTTGTATTTTTTAGTAGAGACGGGGTTTCACCTTATTAGCCAGGATGGTCTCGATCTTCTGACCTCGTGATCCGCCCGTCTCGGCCTCCCAAAGTGCTGGGATTACAGGCTTGAGCCACCGCGCCCGGCCTGTTTCCTTACTTTTAATGATTACCATTCTAACTGGTGTGAGATAATATCTCATTGTGTTTTGATTTGCATTTCTCTAATGACCAGTGATGGTGAGAGCTTTTTTTCACATGTTTTTTGGCCACATATGTCTTCTTTTGAAAAGTGTCTGTTCATATTCTTTGCCCACTTTTGATGGGATTTTTTTTTTTTTCTTTT
>NW_016829468.1:0-558 GCF_001698545.2 Rhinopithecus bieti | reverse complement strand
GCCTTGAGATGTGTGCCTTCATCTCACAGAGATAAACCTTTCTTTTGATTCAGCAGATTGGAAACTGTCTTACTGTACAATCTGTGAAGGGACATCTGAAAGCCCTTTGAGGCATATAAAAAAAGTGAATATTTACAGATAAAAACTAGAAAGAAGCTATTTGTAGATCTGTTTTGCAATGTGTACATTCAACTAACAGGGTTATAACTTTCTTCTAATTCAGCAGATTGGAAACAGTCTTTTTGTAGATACTGCATAGGGACATTTGGGAGCTTGTCAAGCCTATAGTGAAAAACAAAATATCCCCTGATAAAAAATAAAAAGAAGCTAGCTGTGAAACTGCCCTGCCATGTGTGCATTTATCTCACAGAGTTAAACATTTGTTTTGATTCAGCAGGTTGGAAACAGTCTTTTTGTATAATCTGCAAAGGGACATTTGGGAGCCCAGTGAAGCCTATAGTGAAAAATGAAATATTTCCTGAGAAAACTAGAAAGAATCTGTCTCTGATACTGCTATGTGGTGTGTGCATTCATCTCACACAGTTAAACATTTCTCTT
>NW_016829467.1:0-2003 GCF_001698545.2 Rhinopithecus bieti | reverse complement strand
CCCTAGGCTTCAATGTGATCCAAAATATCCCTTCTCAGATACAACAAAAAGAATGCTACCAAACTGATCCATGAAAAGATCCTGCAACTCTGAGAGAATAATTCACAAATCAAAAGCAGTTTTCCAGAAAGGTTCTTTCTAATTTTCTATGAGGATATTTTGTTTTCATGATAAGATTCACTGTGCTCTGAAATATCCCTTGGCAGACTATAAGAAGACAGTGTCAGCAAATTGCTCAATGAAAACAACGGTGTAATTTTATGAGATGAATTCACACATCACACAGCATTTTCACAAAAAGCTTCTGTCTAGTTTTATCTGAGGATATTTCCTTTTCATCATAGTCCTCAAGGCACTCCCAAATATCCTTTTGCAGATTCCACAAACACAGTGTTAGCAAACTGCTCTATGAAATGAAAAGTTTAACTCCTTGTAATGAATTCATATGTCATGAAGAAGTTTCCCAGAAAACTTCTTTCAAGTTTTTATCTGACGATATTTACTTTGCCACCATAGACTTCAATGTGCTCCCAAATATCCTGTTGCAAATTCCTCAAAAACAGTTTTATCCAATTGCTCAATGAAAAGTACTGTGTAACACAGTGAGATGAGTTCACACATCATAAAGGACTTTCTCAGAAAGGTTCTTTCTACTTTTCTGAGAATATTTACTTTTCAACATAGGCTTCAATGCGATCCTAAATATCCCTTCTCAGATTCCCCAAAAACAGTGCTACCAAACTGATCCATAAAAAAAATTGTGTACCTCTGTGAGGTGAACCAACGCATCACAAAGTGATTTCTCAGAAAGCTTCTTTCTAGTTTTTATATGAGGATATTTCCTTTGAAACCATAAGCCTCAAGGTGGTTTGAAATATCCAATTGCAGGTTCCACGAAAACAATATTAGCAAACTGTTCCATCAAAAGTAAGGTGTAAATCTGTGAGATGAATTTACACATCACAAAGCGGTTTCTCTGAAAGCTTCTTTCTAGTTTTAATCTGAGGATATTCACTTTTACACTCTAGACTTCAATTGGTCATCCAAAATATCCATTCTCAGATTTCCAAAAACAGTGCTGCCAAACTGTTCCCTGAAAAGAAAGATGTAACTCTGTGAGATGAACTCAAAAATCACATAGCAGATGCTTAGGAGGCTTCTTTCTAATTTTTGTCTGAAGATATTTCCTTTGTCACCATAGGCTTCAATGCAATACAAAATATCCTATTGCAGATACCAAGAAAACATTATTAGCAAACTGCTCAATGAAAAGAACAATGTAACTCTGTGAGATCAATTCACACATCACAAAGCAGTCTCTCAGAAAGTTTCTTTTTGGTGTTTGTCTGAGGATATGTCCTTTGTCATCATAGGCTTCAATGAGCTCCCAAATATCCTGTTGCAGTTTCCAGGAAGACAGTGTTTTCAAACTGTTCAATGAAAAAAAGAAAACGATCTACAGATGAGAGACAAATTCAAATATCACAAAGAACTTTCTCATAAAGCCTTTTTTTAGTTTTTATCTGAGAATATTTCCTCTGTCAACATAGGCTTCAGTGCGATCCAAAATATCCCTTCTCAGATTCCTCTAAAACAGGGCTACCAAACTGATCCATGAAAACAGTCGTGTAACTTTATGAGATGAATCCACAAATCACAAAGCATTTTCTAGGGAAGATTCTTTCCAACTTTTATCTGACGATATTTCCTTTGTCAACATAGGCTTCAATGTGCTCCAAAATATCCTACGGCAGATTCCAAGAAAACAGTGTTATCAAACTGCTCAATGAAAAGTACGGAGTAACTCTGTGAGATGAATTCACATATCACAAATCAGTTTCTCAGAAAGCATCTTTCTAGTTTTATCGGAGAGTGTTTCCTTTTCACCCTAGGCCTCAAAGTGCTCCCAAATATATTTGCAGATTCCACAACAGTATTAACAAAGTTCTCAATGGAAAGAAAGGTGTAACTCTGTGAGATGAATTCACAAATCACAAAGCAGT
>NW_016829466.1:23578-24888 GCF_001698545.2 Rhinopithecus bieti | reverse complement strand
ATGAAAGTTTGGTGAAATAAGATCCCAGTTTAGAAAAAATGTAGATACTGTTTTCTTCAAAAGATTTTTCTCAGCTCATGTGTTCAATAATCATATCCTTTCCTAGATACTCTATCAGCTTGCCAACAATGGATGTGAAATTCACCAATTCACAATTCTAAAAGTGTCTGGAGTGAGTAAGTCACATTTCCAATACATCTGACTGTCCCAATCCCTTCATCATGATACTGAAAGCCTTCTTAGATGATGAAACAGATGATTAAATTAAAATTAAAAAGTAGTGGGGTCTCATTTCCCTCTCTGAATAAATCAATGAGAAGTAGTTTCCTAATGACAGAGCTGAAACACTAACTGAATAGGAAGAGGGAAAATGTCACAAAAATAAAGGAAAAATATTACAACAGCAAAGAAATCTACCTATACAACAAAATGACATATCTAAATCACAGGGAAGTAACTGTTCCCAGTGCCAAGAAAACTCATGAATTACGGAGCATGAAAAACTATAACAGGAAATATCACTGAAAATTTTCAAAGATGCCAACAGTACAAATATGTCAGCATTTTCTATGTCATATTTTGGTTAAACATCAGTGTATAGTGAATGTGTAGATATTAATACCCAGAATCTCTCACCTTAAAAATAGAAAAGACTGTGGCCACCCATGGTGGGTCTCACCTGTAATACCAATACTCTGAGAGGCTGAGGTGGGCGGATCACAATATCAAGAGATATCCTGGCCAACATGGTGAAACCCCATCTCTACCAAAAATATAAAAAATTAACTGGGCATGGTGGTGCATGTCTGTAGTCCCAGCTACTCAGGAGGCTGAGGCAGGAGAATTGCTTGAACTTGGGAAGCAGAGGTTGTAGTGAGCCGAGATAGTGTGACTGCACTCCAGCCTGGTGACAGAGCGAAACTCCATCTCTAAAAAATAATAATAAAAAAAATCAAAAAATAAAAAATAAAAAGAAACCTTTACTGCAAGGTAAAATAAACGAATAAATAAATAAGCAAAGTAAGAGTAAATATGAAAATTTCAGTGATGTCTGAAGCAAATTCTAGACCTTGAATCAAAAGTACGAACTTCATAGTGAGAAGAATGTTCACTAATAATATGCATTGCTCATCTCACATTAATTTTCTTTACCACATTATAAAAGACATGTTTTAATCAATTTGTTCAAACATCCATCCGCTAAGATAGCTTTATAAGCAGATCAAATCCTCATTTCCTTAAACTCAAAGTATTGTCTTATAATTTATACAAATATGTTAGGCCAGAAGCAGTGGCTCATGCTTATAATC
>NW_016829466.1:17746-19473 GCF_001698545.2 Rhinopithecus bieti | reverse complement strand
TTTTTGAGATGGAGTCTCATTCTGTTGCCCAGGCTGGAGTATCGGCTCACTGCAACCTCCACCTCTCAGGTTCAAGTGATTCTCCTGCCTCAGCCTTTGGAGAAGCTGGGATTACAGGCACACGTCATCACACCTGGCTGATTCTTGTATTTTGTATTGAAATGGGGTTTCACCATGTTTGTCAGTCTGCCTTTGAACTCCTGGCCTCAAGTGATGCACCTTGGCCTCCCAAAGTGCTGGGATTACAGGCATGAGCCACTGTGCTAGGCCCCGTTACAAATTCTATATTGGAGGTAATACCTCCAGCACACTATCACTAGCTACATCTTGAAGACAGAACCAAAAGGATTTGTTGATAGATTTGATGTAGTACATGAGATAAGAAAGGAGTCCAGGACAACTCCAAGGCCTGAGCAAATGAAAGGATATCATCAAACTAAGAAGCAAGGCTACAGATGGAGCAAGCTGGGTGGGTAAAAGCGGGAGTTGTGTCTCAGATATGGTAAGTGGAAAGATCTAGTAGTATATAGTGGAAAAATCTAGTAGGACACGTGTACTTGGATCATAGAAGAGAGTTGGGATAGAGATGAATATTTAGGAGTGGTTGGCATATAGACAGCACGTAAAGCCAGACAACAGGATGATATTATTAGGGTAGTGTGATGAGGTAGAAAAGAACAGACAGAAAGAGGGCCGGGATCACTCCAATGCTGCAAGCAAAGAGAAAAGAAGGAGTCAACAAAGGAGACTGAAAAGACTGATGAGTGAGACAGAGGAACACTGAGAGAGTAGGGAACCTTGGAGCCCAAGCAAAATAAGTATACCAAGATGGAGAATGATCAGCCATGCCAAACACTAGTGTCGGGTGAAGTAAGGGGAGGACTGAAAACTGACTTGAGGGATTTAGGAACTTAGAGGTTATTGGTGACCTTGACATGAGTGGCTTCAGAGAATACTGAGAGTGAGAACCTGAAGGGAGTAGCTTTAAGAAAAGCAAGAGCAAGGAATTGAAGATACTGTTCAACTCTTCATATTATTTTTACTGCAAAGCGGCAAAGAAATTGGGCAGTAGCCAGTAGAAGAAGTTGCATCAAGAAAATATGAAAGAAATATCAGAATGTTTGAAGCTAATCTGAATAATCTAGTTGAGAGTGAAAACCACTGCTACAGGACAAGTGGGGAGAGCTGCTTATGAACTAGTAGCCTAGTAGGCAAGAAGGATTTAGATTTTTGGCCTGAATGGAGAGTCCAGCTTTGGGCAGGACCCAGGCTAGTTCATCTTGGTAAGATGATAGGAACCAGAATCTCTAAGTGTGACATGATCATAGTGGATCATGGCCAAATAACACTAATGGTAATCAGAGTAATTGTATTGTTTCCTAGGGATGGGAAGAGAAAAGTCTTTAAAGAAGGAAGAAACCATGCTCATCTTTAAATTACTGAATTATCCCAAAAAGATGGCATTTAAGCTAATGGAGGCTGTTTTAAACCAAAAAAGACAGAGGCTTTTGCTGAACAGAAATGGGGACTACAGAGAAATATTTATTCACTTTTAGAATATAAAGAAAGTTACAGAATATAGTAATAAAAGAATGTCTGGATTGTGATGTGCAAATTTCAATCCCAGGGCACACACAAGTTAATATTCTTAATATCTTAGTCATTATTTGCTTAGTGTACCTTAAATCAATGATCCTGAAATATATTTAATAAGAAAACACTAATAG
>NW_016829466.1:10695-14051 GCF_001698545.2 Rhinopithecus bieti | reverse complement strand
ATTTGACCTACACAGTCATACAATTTAATTTTTAATTTGTTTAGTGGAGGAAGGAGCCTACATAGGAAAAGGACCTGAAAGTCATTAATGCAGTCCTGCTGCATATAAAGTCATCCTTAGCCCAAAAGCCTCTTCAGGCGTATCTGGATTATTCTTGCCGAAGCACAAGATGGTTAGTGGTGCACTGGCTGGACTGGAGAGTCATAGACATTCATCCACACCTACTCCATTTTCAGGCCCCTGCCTCCCTCTCAATTACTTCCCTCCACACTCTCCAAAGATCGGGGTACACAGTTAATAGGCTCCCTATATACTCTCGCTATTCTGAGAAGGTCTAAACAGTGAGCTAGAGCTGCTGCAACAGCAGAAGCTTGCTCTGAATCAGTTGTTTGCTTGTTTAATTTCAGATCCTTTTGAAAATCTGATGAAAACCTCTCAGAAAAATATGCACATACCTACAAAATTTTGCAATTGATTTTTTTGATATAGAATTTCATCACTGGAAATTTATTTCCTTTACACAGAATATTTTAAATTTTGTAAATAATTATACTTCTTTCTCTGATTTAAATGCAAAAATCAACTGGCTGCTTTCCAAAAATTAAAACGAATCTAAATTGTGCAGCTCAAAATGAAAATACATTTTACATTAAAGGAAAGTTTCCATTTGAAGGCTGTTATTTTGGATTGATACAGAGGTTAAAACTGGAGCCTGGTGTTTGACAACCAATCAGCTTTGACTTCTAGCTTTTGTTTTAATGATAAAAGAAAGAGGTGTTGTAGTGAGTGAGGCTAGAATAGTATGTGTAAAGAAGTGTGAAAATCCCCCAAAACCTCGTCGGGTTACATCAATTGCATCACTTGCTGTGCCCACACTCCCTCAGGCCTTCAGTGGCAAGGATATCACCACTGATGCTGACTGTGTCATGAAGGAGAGGGTTCAGTCCACATTTCAGTGGGAGTTTGTCAGAACCAAAATAACCGTCAAAAGCACTCTCCAGTTTACCCTAGAGCCTACAGGCTTCTGCTTCCAAAAAGGCTGCTAGAGCTGTATCATTTCTGTGTTAGTCTTTTCTCACACTGCTATGAAGAAATACCTGAGACTGGGTAATTCACAAAAGAAAGAGGTTTAATTGACTCACAGTTCTGCAGGGCTGGGGAGGCCTCAGGAAGCTTACAATCATGGCAGAAAGGGAGGCAAACACATCCTTCTTTATACAGCGACAGCAAGGAGAAGTGCAGGGAAGTCAAGAAGCCAACATATATGAAAGGCTTCACAGCTGTTGTTAACATTAGCTATACTTTAAAATCTCGCAGGGCACTTTCGGAAACCCCAGAGGTTCTGATTCAATTGCAGCCAGATGAGGTCTTCATATTAGTATGTTTTAGCATCCAGGTAATTCCAGTGTGTCTTAAAATGACCCATCTGAAGATTTGTTATTTTTCCTTCCTCCTTTCCTAACCAAAAGTATATTTAGATTGGGCAGCATAGTGTTCAGTAGAGCTAAACTCTCTGCTGACCACCTGAGACCCTAGTCACGCTGTTACTTAAAGGTGATCAAACATCTCTCCATTTTGTCCATATATCTGGATAACTGGTTTTGGTCTGTTACCTGCTTTTGAGACCAAAAACTCTATCTAGAAAACTGTTATGTGAAGAGTAGGTGCTCCACAAATGAGCGGTCCTCAAAGTTTTATTATGAGCGGCACATTTTCAAATATTAAACCTTTTGAGTGCACCTGAAGCTCAACACTACACTCAATAAATCTTAAAAACTCCAAGCAAACATGACTGCAGTGTAAGACAATTGTGGTGATGAACACATTCTTCACTACTGTGTCAACTTTCCACCCAGGCCCAGTTCCTTTTGTGATTTCAATATATTCCAAGGAAGATCCAGTCCTCAGGCTCTTCCAGCATGCTGCCCATGTCTCCACCCACTGCCTCTCCAGGCCAACAGCTAGCACAGGGCTTTAGCAGGTCTCACCATGTACAGGTGTCCACAGCAGCAGAAACTTTTCACACACTGATCCACAGACAGCAAAAAACTGTAAAAGGCATGCCCTAAATAGTGCAGGAGGAAGTAACCAATAGGTGTCTGAGTTTGATTAATGTTCACAATTTAATTGTTTAAATAAACTTAATTTGTTGAAATATGATAGACTTCCAGAAAGAAATCCTAATGGATTTTTACAAAGCGAACCCACATGTGGAATCACCAACCAGATACAGAAACTAAACATGACCAGCACCCAATAGGTCCCTTGCTTCGCCCTCAATTATTATCCCCAAATGTAACCACTATTATAACTTCTAACACTCCAAATTAGTTTACCTGCTTTTGAATTTTATATAAGTATAATAAAATATGTATTATTTTGTGGCTGGTTCCTTTGCCTTAACATTATGCTTGAGAGACTCAGGCAGTGCATGGGGCAGTCATCTACTGTTTTTGTTCTTTCTTTCTTTTCCTAATAGGATTCCACTGTATGATATGCTATTTTGTAATATAGGCATTTGAGTTGCTGCTTCCAATTTGGGACTATTAGAAGTAATGCTGCTTTAAGGACTGTTGGAAATGTCTTTCTATATACATATGGAGTAATTTCTGTTAGGTCTACAACCAGCAAGAAAGACAGTGTGGTAAATACACAAGGACTTCATGTGTATATAACAAAATAGATTCCAAAAACAGACCCACATGTAAATGGACACTTGATTTAGGACCAAGGACCAGTGCAGTGAAGTGGTAAAAAGATTGTATTTTCAAATGGATGGTGCTGAATTAATTAATAGGATATTTGTATGGAAAGAAAATACTTAACACTACCTCACACCACAAGCACAAAATGCAGATCTAAACATGAAAAATAGAACAATAAATAAATGACTGTCTTCATAGTCTGAAGCTAAGAAAACATTTCTGAAAAGGACACAAAATAATAACCATAAAGAAAATGTTGAAAACTGAATTTCTCTAAAATTAAGAGTTATTATTCATTAAAATATACCCTTTAAGATAGTGAAAAGTCAAGTCACATAGTGGGAGAAGATATTTTCAACATATATCTATATTTATACAGATATATGTTTCAACATATCTATGTTTAAAAAGTCTTGTGATATATACATATCACAAAACATACATATCATCTGAATAATTATATTGTATTTAATATAAACTATTAACATGGATTGATAGAAATAAAAATCTAAGCAAAATCCTTTATTGTCTTCAATAATAAACATTAAACCATATAAACAACTTAAATATATATATCACAAAAGACGTATTCAGAAAATGTAAATTATGTCCTACATGCCAATTAAAAAAAAAAAAAAAAAAAAAAAAAAA
>NW_016829466.1:4030-9428 GCF_001698545.2 Rhinopithecus bieti | reverse complement strand
GGAAAAGGACAAGGTCCTGCCTTGTGGATCAGACAGAAACTTGAGGTATGACGGGCAGGACTATTTCTATGGCTTCAAGTTTTTAGGTAGACATTAGTTTTATCACCAGATTCAGCCACAAAAAGGCAAACTTTACTCATTAAAAATTAGTTGTCTGTTTTAGTCCTGGTAGAAACTGCTAATATCAAGAAGTCAGAATGGCTTGGACAAGTAGGATTAGAAAGAAAAAATCAAAGTCATCCAGAGGTTGGAGTGGGAAAGGGTAATGGAGCAGATCACAATGGAGACAGTCAAACCTGGTATGAATGCTGGTTTTGCCTCTTACAAGCTCTCTAATCTTGCCTCAAAATTCCCAAACCTTATAGAATGGGTTTCCTTGCCTGTAAGGAGAATGATAATGTCTCCTTGCAGGTTCTGGTGAGACTTGCATGAGATGATGCATACAAAGCATCTCTTAGGATCTCTTCTTCACCCAATCCTAGCACTACAACAAAGCGCAGAATTTCTACCATTGCATGACAAAACATGCTGAGGGATTACAGATTCCACTCCTACAACTCTATCAGTACTCCAAATTCCTTATGTATTTTATTTTTAATTATTAATTCTACAGCATTTCCAATAATACCATGTGACTAGCCAATATCAATGATAATAGAAGTTTAAGTAATTTAGTTCCTCAAAAATAAAAACTGAGTGAAAACTACAGATACCACTTAAAGAAACCAATTACCAGAAAGAGATTAAATACCTTAGCAAACAATAATGCTCTCTTTCCATCCTTTTAAATCTTTGACAACAGAATATAAATCAAAAGAAAATTTCAAGGCTCTTATTTCAGGGCACAAAGGGGACAGATCATTTATATTAACCTCTCACAGAACAGTTATAAAATCAACCAGATTCCTAGACCCAACTTTAATTGAAGTTATTTCCTTTCCTTTATTTTCAAAATTATGTACATGAACAGATTTCTTCTTTGACACACACATCCCATTGAGTTTTATATTGCAATCAAAACCAGTTGGAGTTAAGTGTAAATAGCATCTTCATCCAACTCCTAAGACACAATCCTGTCCCCTTATTTATCCATTCACAAATTTATTCAAAAAATATTCTTAAATACATACTGTTTACAAGACATTAAACTGGGTGTTTTCATAAATTCAGGATGAATAAGATGTTGTTGCCTAAGAGGCAGAAGGACTGTATGGAGGTACAGGGAAAGTGGTGGCTGGAAGACAGAGAAATAATTCATTCTAATTTGGAATTGGTTGACTGAGAAAAACCTTAAAGATGACTAAGAGAGAAGGAAACCTGAGGAAAGACAGGCATCATCATAAAGGCTAAGTTTAGGCACAGAGAGAAATCTCATGGGGCTCAAGCATAGATTGTAAGGCAGTTCGTGAAAAGAAGATTACAAGTAAGATGACCATATTATTAATCATCCAAGCTGAGATGCCTTTGAGAGTTAAAGGAGGCACTATTAATAATCTCATCACAGCAAAAGATGTAAATCTGCACTGTCCTGGGCAAAACAAGACATGTGAGTCTTTGGCACAATGAAATTGTATGTTCAATACTCTCTGATCCCATAGCTGGGGCTATTTACATCTGTAGGCTATTATGTGTATACTGAGATGTCAAATTTAGAAAGGCATCAAGCAATTCTTGAGATTATCTATGGAACATGTCTGAGAAATTTCCCTAGGCACATTCTGCATATTTCAGAAGACAAAACTTCCAAAATGAACATGACTATGTTAGTCTGCTCATCTTTCTAAAGAAGTCTGCTCATCTCAGGATAACTAAAATCAGAAAACACACTAATGCTTATTAAGTGCCACACACTGCTGACACATCATCTCCTATAATAATCGCAAGTACGCTATGAGAGGAGGTTTTATTCTATCTGTTTTAGAGATAGAGTAACTAGATGTACACACTTCAGTATCTGATCCAAGGCCATAGGGAAAGGAACTGGATAAGCCAGGATCTAATCCAAGCACCTAACTCCAGACTTTCTATTTTTCCCACAACTATTAGACCTCCTGAATAACCCAGACATGAATATGTGGCCTGGGGGCAACCCTCGACCCCAAGATGCAGCCCAACTGAGATTGCTAGCTAAAACACATTTTACATAATTACCCCTGCCATGAGACCAAGTGCTAGTGGTAAGAGGGCCTAACAACCTGGCTTGGTTTGCCATTCTGGAATGGGCGGATGCCAAATGTCCTGCTGGACCAAGTGGACCAAGTGTCCTGCTGGACCATTCACATAATTGTTCATGAAGTTCAATGCAATGAGTTATATACTTGGGGCATCCTAAAGCTATGGAATTATTCTGATACAAAGAATAGTGGCTGGCTCTAGTGGCTCGGACTTCAGTTTGAGTCACAAATGAAACTCATGCTAACCACAACCCTCTCAATTCACCATTCTAGCCAGTAGAAAAAAACTGGGCAGGCAGCTAACAAACATAACAGTAGCAGATCCTGTGGCCCACTGCTAAAAATATTTGAATTCCACCAATATAGAACAGAAAAGAAGTTAAACTAATCCAGAAGTCTGGTAGATAAGTAAATAACAGGCATACAAAACTTGGTATTAAGAAGGAAGAAACCATCTATTCTTGAACACATAAATGCAAAGTCTGAATAAATACTATAAATGTTCATAGTCTGTAAATAATGTTGCCCTATTTTGTTGAATATTGAAGCCTGGGTAACTTAAGCATAAAAAATGAAAGTAAATAACATTCTAGTTTAGGCTCCTTGCATAGCACAAAGAACTACAAAAGGAAGGGAACAGATTCTGGGATAAAGCATTCTAAGAAAATAAGTTAATCGGCTGATATCAGCAATTAGAAAATAAACAGTTTCCTGTCAGTTCCCTATTTAGATTTGGTGAAAACAATGCAAATCAAATACAGCCATCTGGGGAGGCTGGAAAATTGAGAAGGAAGAAAGCAAAAGGGACCAAGTAGATTTTAGTGTATGACAATTAATATCCTCTGCTTTTGAAAACCTAAACAGAATTGTGGTTGCTGATTGGCCAGTAGATTTTTCTGACCTAAATGATCCAGGCTCTCTATCTAACCAGACAAATTCACTTTCTTATCCAGCTGCTGTCTGTTTAATGACTTATGATGTGCCTACAGGTTTGCTGGGCATGTGGTATCTTTGTTTCCCCCATTCCAAACAAAATGTCTAAAATCAAATGCAGATATTATTTTTAAGATACAATTTAAAGGATGGTTATTGAGTGTTTGTTATCTGTGCAGAACCAGTAAATACAGCCCAACTTTTGCCTGCAAGGAACCTAGTTTACTTAAATCATGGGCCAAGACACATATAAAAGTTTTATTGTGTTTAAACATGTAGAATAGATGTGAAAAGACTGCTTGTTGTCCTTGTTGGAGAGCTCAATGTCAAGACATAGTTAAACATATTAGTATAAAGACAGTAAAAGTGTTTCTCCTACACAATATGGTATCATGATTATGGCAATAATGATATTAAAAAAATCAGGGCTCCCACCTCGTGAAGCTGCAAGCCCTGGTCAAGCAGTCACAATAGGTGACTAAAGAGCTGCCTGGGTATATTACGTGCCAACTTCTTCCACCAGCAGAAACAAAGATTCTTTTCCTTCTTCCAATAACTCCTACATTTAAGGAGGACAATCAAATCCATTGTCCCAAACCACTAATGCTGCCTTAACTACATAGAATATTTAAACTGCCCTTGTAATGCGGGGAAGCAACGCAATGCAGCCATACCCAAGTGGGATACAACAAGCTGCTCCAGCACCTGGGGCACGGGGCTAACCTCTCTGATTTCCTCCTATTCCTCCTATTTCTATGATCAGCACAGGACCAACTCAGAGAATTACAGTAAACACTTTTCATGTGTTTTACATATAGTGAGTGTTTAATAAAAGTTGGCCACTGTTATTGCTTGTAAATACCAATATAGTTCAATGGCTGAATTTCCTACTGATTAAAAAAGAACCAAAGATCAATGGTTGAGCCATTGTCTGGGGATGAGGGGACTGGAAGACCACAAAGAAACCTGGAGGAATTTTTTGAGGTGATGGAAGTGCAATATATCTTCACAACGGTGGGGATTATATGACTGAATGTGTTGGTCAAAGTTCACAGAACTGGGCACAAACCAGTGTGAATTTTACTGTATGTAAACCATGCCTTATGTTTTAAAGTATAAATCAAAATATTTAACTAGTTCTGACTCAAATAAATCATCCACAGCAATAGACATTTTCACTTCATTTATTTCTAAACTTAAACAGAAATCTAAGGCCTACAATGCTACTTCGTATTTTAGACCAAGCTCTACAATTCAAAATTGAGCTTTTGCAAAATAGATGTCATCTGAACAATTAACCAAATAAACCATTTTTAAAAAAAAGCATAGATTATATTGAATGGAGTGACCCATTTCACACACTGAGACCAATTGCATTCCCTTGGGCTCCTGATTGATTCCACTAGTTGGAAGGATACTGAGGCAGAGGTGAGAGGTGGAGTGGCTGGCAGGCTGTGAGGGGCGGAGGACATCAGCAGAGCCTATTTCGTGCCCTCTGAGTCTCCACACAGAGATTTATCACTGTGATCTCCCCGATTCCCCTACCAGGGATGCCAGTTGGCCCTGCCACCTGCAGGGCCCAGCCTAGGTCAGGTTCATCTTTTGGGACAGGATCCCACTTGCAGTGCTAGAGCTAGTCCATCTGCTAGTCCTCCCGCATCCACTTAAGGTGGAGTGACTGGCATAAAAGTCCATGCTGATCGTGTAGCTTCAGTTCGCAAATATCTCTCCTGGATCTCCCTCCCTGAAGGCAGACCAGACCCAAAACTCCGAAGTCTGAGACTCCAGCCCTTCCACTACCACCCGCGCTCCTCCCTATGCCCCGCGCCTGGGCCCACCCTCCTCTCCATCCCAGGTTCCGTGGGCTCCAGTCTCTTACCCTCTTTAGCACCCCAGCCCTTCCCCAACTGGTGTGCCTTCTTTTCCAGGAATGTAGTTGCTGCAGGGCACAAAAGAAAAACTGATAGTCCAGAGGGGATGAACTTAAAACCTTGCTTTCATTAGCAGGTGTTGTAACAGACTGCCCAGGAGCCTCTGAGGAAATAGACTTTACTTACATACGCTCGCCCTTGCTCCTGAAACAACATCAGATACTTTCATGTTATTCTTAGGGGTGTTTTAATTCTTTAGATCCTCTGGATTTGTGTTTTTGTAACCAATCAGACAAGTTTTTATACATCTCTTTCCAATCTGGGCCTACACACTAACATAGTTTTACATCGAAGGATTATGCTTTAGTATTTTACTCATTCTCATCTCTTTTCTTTCTTTTTTCTAGTTGTGGTTTTTTT
>NW_016829466.1:0-3783 GCF_001698545.2 Rhinopithecus bieti | reverse complement strand
TTTTTTTTTTTTTTTCTGTCTTGTGGAAGTTTTGGAGAAAAAAATTGAAATAATTCAAATCATGTTCTTAATTCTGCTTTATTAAATTTATAGTCATAGTAGCCTGTCAGTATGATTAGGGGGAGGAAAAAAGAATGCTAGAGTCTTTATTCTTCAAGTTCTCTAATTTTGATAATTTGAATAAACACCCAGAGATATCTCTGCCTTTTGTATCTTAGTATGTAATCTTGCCTGCACTGGTGACTATTAAAATTCTATTACAGCCTTAGATCCGGTGGCTTTCACTGTGAGTTTCTTGGGGTGAGTAGGTATCTGTCTGTCTCACTCTGGACTCCCAACAGGTCCAACCAGGGGGCTTTGTTGAAATACACTGCATATTTCAATTAAAATGTTTTCCAAAGCATCTTGGCAGACGTGTAACTAGTAATACCAGAGGCCCAAGGCCCATGCCAGGTTCCTTTTTGTCCCCTGAGTATTTTTCTCCCACAAGCCTCTGGTCACATGCCTGCTGACGTTATAGCAACACTTCTTCATCCCACAAACAGCCCAACTCTAGGTAACATATCTCAGACACGGTGAAGGAAAGCAGCATGTGCCTCTGACATGTGCAGTGCTTAGCTCCCAACAGGCTTTTTAATCAGCTAAACTAAGATTTTTCTCATCACAATTAGTGTAGTAAGTGTTTTTCATCATTTCTGCTTGTCTCTCTGCAGTTACTAAGTCAATGCTTTCCATTCCTCATATTCCACAAGCAATATTAAAGAAATTGTAAATATTTTGCCAAAATTATTGCTGAAGTATTTTCATGGCGTTGTGACATTCATAGGAGTTGGAGCAAGAGAAAGAGCCAAAATGTCATAATAATTCCTTAGCAAATATTGTCTAATGGTTCCCTCAGACTACATTTCAGAGCAGGGCAATAAAAGATAGGCAAGACATTAATAAAATGCCCAGTCTCAATAGTTCAATGATGCTTACACCAATTTATTTTATCTATATGCTAACGGTTGTGTTCTGGTGAGTAATCTGCTCATAATATTTAAAGTCAGTAGATATCTTTAAAATATCATTCTATCAAGCCAACAATACATAGCTTTATCTCTTTTAAATTTTTTTTTTCATATTTGAGTCCATCTCAGATTTTAATCATTGTCACTCTTCATCAAACTGTAGTCTATTTTGCATCATCAATTTAATGCCCAGAACTTGAACTATTCAGACTCCCTGTTCCATAGAAACCTTCCTTCAGTCTCTGCAAATAACACTGACTAAATTTACTGACTTCTTGCCATCTTTTTACCCTTGTAGGTTATGAATTCATACCTAGTTTCCAGTTCACATCTCCAATATTAAGACTCTCCAACTTTTTGCTGATTCACTGAGTACTTGGTCTTCAGATTATTTTCTTCCTTAATGTATCATGACAATTTTTATTTCCCAAACCTCAATCTCATTTTATTTCCTCTATTTCTCCAAAGATGCAGTTCAACCTCTGAGCTTTCATATTCAACTGCTGTTCATATGCTTAAGATAAATGCTAACTAGAGCAGAAAGTAGATGACCAAAATGCTTTAAGGAAATAGCAGATTAAATCAATGTACTACCACACTGGCTACTCGTTTGCATCCTGAGTCAATCCAAGGGGTTGATTTTAATCTATTATACTCCTACAGCTTAGATTTTATTTATTGTATCATGATCCTCAACAACAAAAGACATGTTGCAATTGATTGTCTTTTCTCCTGAGCACTAATAAGGCAAGTTAGATGTGCCAAAGTTTCATTTCTGTATTTTCCTCTCCTCTGACACTAAAGATCCTTCACCTAATTTCCTTGGATCCATCTTCCACAAGTCTATATAGCTGCCAAGAAGATAGGCATTCAGGGAATTACAACTATGCTTTCCACTGGCTGAGGAACTACTTTGTGAGTTCATTAAGTTTTTTCAGTGGCTACTGGTAGCATTTTGAGGGAATCAATTAATTATGGGGAATTTAATAAGATCATTCTATCAGCAAAATGGTACAATATGATGAACTAGTATGAGTCCTTCAACAATAACGGTTACTTATTACACTGGTTTTATAAATTCTCTCTCATATATTTGATTGTATGTCTATCATTATTTTATTACCAGAGTCACTGCAAACTCAAATGTGCGTGGGGACCAGGCAGGTATTTTTATCAGTGACATTGGAGAGATTTGTTCCATAACAGCATCATAATGTATGGTTTTTCAACAATAATGTATTTTGCATAACAAATAGAGAGTAATACTCTTCCTGATTCAATTCTGGCTTTCTAATTTGCATAGGACCTTGCCACGATAAATATTTTACTTTGCTCTTACCTCTAAAAAAGAGGTTTGAACATACTGATAAATAACAACTGACACCCAGCCAGGAGTAGTGTGGCAACATGAAGTGGTAGACTCAGGTACTCTGGTAAGGAATCTTATTGTTACCTTGAAGGAATCTTGGCTCAGTGCTACCAAGACCATCTTATTTTCTAGAGAAGTCAAAATCTGGACCAGAAAACTTGCTATTTAGTTAGTTAGTTCATTCTCTTAGGGAAAGACGTCCACAAATTGAGGTCTTCACATATTGTTTTTTATAAGGTGTATACAGAAAGGCCTATTTTTGTTCCTATCCCACCTCCAAATGGCATGATAAGTAAAGCTTAGCAAATGGCTTCCAAATTCTGCATTTCTTTGGGTCTTGTCAACCTGTTTTTGTTTGTTTGTTTGTTTGTTTGTTTTTATGGACAGATTTATTTTAATGAGTTTAAGGAAGTCAGAATTTTCCCACATCTAACCTGGGTGTCACAACCAAGGCCTTCAATTCAACCATATTCCCACTAGCATCCCAGACCCCTCCCACTCTTGTCCTTCTGCTGTGCCAAACTTGCCAATCTATAGCTTTGCATAAATTTAACCATGGCTTTCTCCACACAGCCCCCCAGCTGCCACTCTGCTGTGGAAAACAACTCATATAACTAGGCTGTGTTACATGCTGATTTCCTTCAGCATATATTGAGTCTCTGGTATATTCGGCGGTATTTTACCTGTTGGTAATTGACATAAATCTTTATTCTCCAAACTTTCACTGTTCAAATCTCACCTAACCCATTGACCCTCAATCTCTGCAGTTGTCCTAGTATTCTGCTTCACAAAGTGTGCCAAGAAATAAACTCTTTTAACTTTTCTTCCATTCCACTTATCCTTACTTCAGCCACAACCCCTGCTGTCTATGGCTGCCCCTGAATCAGAAACCATCTCTGTATGTTTTCTATGATTATTAGACTCTTCTGCTCTGATGTGACTGATCTTTTGGGACTAACGGGTTTTGTTACACTCTAATTAGCAGAAGCTGGAATGGGGTCTTCCCTGAGAGAGTGGCCCATCCCAACTTCAATCATACAAGGGCAGAAAAGAGTCAAGGATTTGGAAGACAGCTGTAGATCACCTTCTCCCAGGTCTGGAATATTGACTCTTCATGGGTGCTCCAAAGCATTGAGGAGAAGACTAGGACCCCAGGAGCCAAGAGGAGAAGTTGCCTTTATCAGAAACTCCATAAGGCTGACCCTGTGTGCTCAGAGGATAGGGACCTTGTGTTTAAATGTGCTTTTTATGGTCTAACTCCTGCAAGTTGTTAATAAAGAGGGGTTATGGGCCAGGCGCGGTTGGTGGCTCACACCTTTAATCCCAGCACTTTGGGAGACTGACGTGGGTGGATCACGAAGTCAGGAGATCGAGACCATCCTGGCTAATACAGTGAAACCCTGT
>NW_016829465.1:0-1113 GCF_001698545.2 Rhinopithecus bieti | reverse complement strand
AATAATAATAATAATAAATACATACATAAATAAAATAAATGCTAGAAGTAAAATTATGCTTGTATAAGTAAATGTAAGAGAAAATCACAGTGATATTGGTCTTGGAAACATTTTTTAATAGTACACAAAAAGCAAGTTATTGAAAATCAGTAAATTTGACTTCATCAAAATCGAACTTTTGTTCATCAAAATACGCCACGAAAAATTCTCAGAACATGTATCCAACAAAGAACTTGCATCTCCTATGTGTAAAAAACCTTCCACCTAACTGGGCTGTTAGACCAACAGCCCAATTTAAAAATGAGCAAAACAACAACAATAACAAAAAAACACAGCATAAATTTGAAGAGACACTTTGATAAAGACAAGGATACAAAATGTGCAAGATGTTAACATTATCAACCGTTAGGGAAATTGAAATGATAACCACTGTGAAAGTTCATTACACACACACTACAAAGAGCTAAAATTTAACAGATTGACCATACCAAATTATGGGAAGAATGCAGAAACACCAGAATTCACAAGCACTGCTTATTGGTTTGTAATAGGGAAATGACTACCTGAGTAAATAGTGTAACAGTTTTCTTAAAAGTTTAAACATACATCTGTCATACAACCCAGCCACTTTCCTCCAAGATATGTATTGAAGAAAAATAAAAGTTTTATGTACACATGCACACTCTATTTGTGTTCATCAATATTGAAAGTAGCTCATATGTTCACCAATTGATGAATAGCTGAACAAACTGTGGTATAGCCATGCAAAAGAATACTACCATCAGTGAAACAAATGAGCTGTTGGGACATGTAACAATATGCATACATTTCAAAATAATTATGTGGCATGAAAGTAGCCAGAAAAAAAAGACAAATTTATGCTTATGAATTCATTTAAATAAAATTCTAGAAGTACAAGCTAATCCATTCTGACAGAAAACAAATCAAAGCCCATGGATGGAAGAATGTAGTAGAGAGTAATTGGGTTACCATGGGACACAAGGAAACTTCTGAGGGTCATGGATATGCTCATTTTCTTGTAGTAATGGTTTCCAAGGTATATACATATGCTAAGACTCATTCGATTGTACACTATATATATATATATATATA
>NW_016829464.1:24608-26742 GCF_001698545.2 Rhinopithecus bieti | reverse complement strand
AATTAATTAAGATAAAAACATATTTTAGAGAAGTGATTACTAAGCTACTCTCATTGTTGATAAGTGACAAAGTCATTTATGGAACTTTCATGTTGATTGATCAGAAATTTTGTGGTATTTATTCCTCAACTCAATATAATTATACTGCCAAACTATTAAATTAGTGACATCTATGATGGGGTGATATTTGTGAAGGAAAATGTATGGAATAATATTTAATTAATAATAATACACATAGAAGAGTTATCTCTCCAAAATATTTATTCAAGATAGATAGCATAAATGAAATATAAGCAATTTAATGTATAAGTGGTTATAAGGAAGATCAGATTAATAACAATAGGTTTACAAACCAACTACTCAGGGACCCATTTATTCTGGAGGCTCTAATTAACTGAGTTCTCAGTTGTCTAGGAATAACGTACTTTGCACTATCGGTTTATCAAATGCTTTTGAATGCATTCTGGTAAATTGCCATAAACTAACAGAAGCAGTCCATTACCTGGGGAGCCTTAACAGCACATTATAAAAAAATATTTTATAATTGTCATTGATCTCCTTGGATCTCTTTTAATTTATCATGCTTCTGTTTTTTTTTTTGCTTTTTTTTTTTTTTCTTTTTTTTTTTTTTTGTTTTGTTTTGTTTTGTTTTGTTTTGTTTTGTTTTTTTAATCTGATGGTAGTGGTGCTGCATGCAAATTATCTGCTGGCTAGTGTAGCTCCATCAATCCTTTTCTGGAAATATAGGAGACCTAACTCATTTCTTTTATTTTCTATTTGACATGCTAAACCAAGTGAAATTTAGATTGTTTAATGTACCAAATGTCCATGCCATTACTAGTATTTGAATATATTTGAAGATGTAATCTCCTGGTTGTCAGATTGACCACTTTTAGGCTTGTTAAAATTGTTAATACTTTTACAACATAATTTCTGGCCTTTTTATTTTTAATCTGTCGCCAAGATAATATTTATGAGCATGTTAACCATGCTGCTATGATAACAAGAAGTAATGCTTCAACTAGTTCTGCTCAGCTAAGTGTGTACAGAGGGAATAGCTGTCATGTTGTTAACACTACCCAGGACAGTCCAGAAAAAGACTTCAATTTTTTTCTTATTATATAGTATGACATAAAACTACGATGTCATAATTATTTCTGACGTCTGAGGAGAACTCTGCATTAGTTATTCTGCTTCAGTTCCTAAGGTGCCTCTTGCTTTAGTGTCCTGGGAAAACTTCATGCCTCAAATAAATTGAACATGTGATAGACAATGATTACATTTGAAGTCTAGCTGACTGAACTGGACACAATAAAATAAACACACACACACACACACACACACATGCAGAAAGAAGGGGGTTAGTGAAGAGATGTCATAGAAAAGAGAAAAGAGTAAAATATTACGCTCTTAGAAAGTGTAGATTTCTACAGTCCTCTGTCTCTCAAAGGCATAGTAGAGCATTTTCCATAGTTGTATGTACTTATAGTAAATATTTGGTACAAGAAAGAATGTAGATATAGTAGATTCAGGAATAAGTCACCTTCTTCCATGTATGATGCAAGATAGTTTGTTATTTTATGAAAGAATATATTGGTCAGATACTAGGTATTGCTATACAATTTTTAGTCTCTTCTTTATTATTCCAAATGGACATTCATATCCCTGGGTAGAAGGCATTTCTGTTTAATGTTTTCTCTGAAGGACTTCAAGTTGCATATTTAGCATACTAATTTGTAGAGTACCAAGACACTCTGATTTATAAAAATCTGATGTTGATTTATTCCTGTTTTTGAGAAATTTAGCATTCTAATAGAAATGGTGGGTTGAAAAAGCTGTTAAATTATTTAAAAACAAGAAATAAATTTCATTTAGTGTTTATGGTCAATGAGACAGCATGTCCACGAATTTTAAAAATTCTTCTTTTACATAAATAAAAAGTCTTTTGAGTTTTCCTTCAGTTTATTATATAGTAATTATTTATAGAATTGTTTTCTGTCAATAGTTAAAAATAATAAATGACTTGGTTATATCTCTATAAAAAGTTTTCAATCATTTACTCATTGTACATGTGGTTATTGAATGCTCTTTCTATAGAAATCACATAGCAGAAAATGGCCTGGAACTAATACTT
>NW_016829464.1:18599-20648 GCF_001698545.2 Rhinopithecus bieti | reverse complement strand
CAATATTTGTATTTCAGACTTTCAAAAATAGGTGTTATAATCACATAGTTAAAATATCAAAACAATATAAAATTATATATACTGAAATATTTGTTGTTAATAGTTTAAATGCAGATCTGGAGAACAGTCAATCACTGCAGGCCATTTATTATGGGAATTGACTTCATTAAACAAGAAGGAGGGTTAAGTGATAGCACTTTGGGGTAAGGATGATAAAAGAATAAATGGTACATTATTGTGCTGATAACTTATGTGGGAAGCTAGGTCTTATTTCTGCTGAAAATTCTATGACACACTATGTGGAATATGCCTCAGAATTTTTTGCTGATGATTGAGAGTTGCCCTTGAGGACATTAATTTCTCTGACTCTAAGCTAAGCAATCTTACAGGGCTTCATGTGAGACATGAAGTCAAAGGAGTTTATTTTAAAGCTTTAATATTGAATGACTGTCCTGATGGGTTTTGAACTTGCATAGGGCCTGTAACCCCTTTCTTTTCACTGATTTCTTCCTTTTGGAATGGAAATTTTTACCCAATGCCCATTCCTCCATTGTATCTTGGACGTAACTAACTTGTTTTTATTTTTACAGGTTCATAGGTGAAAGGATTAGCCTTGTCTCAGATGAGACTTAAGACTCTGGAGTTAATGCTGGAAGGAGTAAAGACTTTGAGGGGACTGTTAGGAAGGCATGACTGGATTTTGCAATGTTAAAAGGACATGAGATTTGGGAGGAGCTAGGGGTGGAATGTTACAGTTTGGATCTGTGTCCCCACCCAAAGTACATGTGGAATAGTAACCTTCAATGTTGAAGGTGGGGCCTGATGGGAAGTGATTGGATTACAGGTTGAATTTTCCCTTTGATGCTGTTCTCGTGATACATTTCTCACCAGATATGGTTGTTTGAAAGTGTGTGGCACCTCCCGCCTTTCTTTTCCTCCTGCTCTGGCCATCTGAAGTGATTCACTCCCCCTTTGCCTTCCGCCACAATTGAAAACTCCCTGAGGCCTGCCCAGTTGAGCAGAAGCCTCTATGCTTTCTAGACAGCTTTTGGAACCATGAACCAATTAAAACTCTTTTCTTTGTAAATTACCCAGCCTCGGGTATTTCTTTATAGCAACTTGAGAACAAACTAATACAGGTAGCAAAATGTCTACTACTATGCTTCCCTCTTTTCCACATCTAAAGTATTTCTCAATCCCTATAGATATGCTCTTAATAATGTTTTTGTATTTCCTTGTAAAATTTCTTATAGAAGGCATGCACAAAATGAATACACAATCTGTTCTTCGACATTTCTCACATACATTTTGCTGTAGAACAACATATTTTGTGTTTATCCCCAACAGTACACGGTAAGATTTGTTGTTTCCAGCAACTGCATTATATGGATGTACTGTAATTTTTAACCAGTATACTATAGATGTTCAGTTGGTTTTTTTCCCCGAATTTTCCCATTTTGCTATTACAGTAACTAACCGTGTTCATATGTATTTTATAGACATACTTGTAGAATAGTTGGGGTAAATGCATTTGCAATTTTGACAGTTCTTTTGAAATTGTTTCCTACGGGATCATAACATTTTATGCCCCATAAAACAATGTGAACGATCCTGTTTTTCTACAGCTTCAACAACATTGCGTATTGTCAAGTTGTGTGTTTTTGTTAATCTCATAGATAAGAGGGTTATTTCAATAAAGCTTTAAATTACCTTTCAATACCAGCAATAAAACAATTCACATTTGTTTTATATGTTTAAGGGATGATTGCACAATTTTAATAATGGTTTATGCCATTTGCCTATATTTTTACTGGGCTGTGTCTGTTTTTTTATTCCTCTGACATATCGATGGACAGATGGATGGATAGACAGATGGATGGACAGATAGTTAACAGATACGTAGATAACTTATGGTATAAAATTTATAAAGATTTTACCTTTTACTGTGCTTTGGTGGGATATTTATTTTACCATAAAACAATTTTCATTATTTTATGTAGTTAAATTTATGAAGTTTTTTTATGTATTGTGTCATAATTAGAAAGCCTT
>NW_016829464.1:11231-17778 GCF_001698545.2 Rhinopithecus bieti | reverse complement strand
TTTATTTTAAAAATTTATTTATTTATTTATTTTATTAAGACAGAGTCTCACACTGTCACCCAGGCTGGAGTGCAGTGGTCAGATCTCGGCTCACTGCAACTTCCACCTCCCAGGTTCAAGCAATTTTCCCGTTTCAGCTTCCCGAGTAGCTGGGATTACAGGCATGAGCCACCATGCCCGGCCAATTTTTGTATTTTTACTAGAGACAGAGTTTTACCATTTTGTCCAGGCTGGTCTTGATCTCCCAGCCTCAGATGATCTGCCCGCCTTGGTCTCCCAAAGTGCTGGGATTATAGGTGTGAATCACCGCGCCTGGCCCCAGAATCTTTTAAACAACCAGATCTTGTGTGAACTAACTGAACAAGAAGTCAGATATCACCAAGAGGATGGGGCTAAACCATTCATGAGGGATCTGCCTCCATGATCCAGTCACCTCCTACCAGGCCCTACCTACAACACTAGAAATCACATTTCAACATGAGATTTGGGGGGCACAAACATCCAGACAATATCACTCGTATCAGCACATGATATTAGAAAGGGTGAGTCTTTCTTCTTGCTCTAGTTTCACGATCCTCTTTATTTTTATATCATAGAAATTTTTCTTTGATTTATTAAAAATGTATCTATGCATTTAATTATATGTTAACTGATAATTCTAGTTGTTTTAGAAAGCTTTTGTTCTTGTTATAAGGCTACTATGAGGCATAAAATGAGAGTCTTAGTTGTGTTATTATACTTCTTTTATTAACTACATTATGTACGTTTCTGCAGGTATTATTTATTTATTGCATTTGTTAAAGAAAAAGGTAAGTAAATTAAGATATACAATTTTATTAAAGCATAAAGCACAAGAAGAGCAATTTCATGAAACCCATGTTTGTAATAATATGTTTCAGTTGCTAAAAATCTGAAATTCCAAATGGAGATAACTGCATATTTGTTTTCAAATCAGCAATTCAAGACAGCATTTTTATTTTCATATAGTAATGCAATATGTATATCTATCCATCTATCTATATGTAATCTGGGGTGATTAAAATAATCACATATAGGGATTATTCACAGATAGTAGCAGATAGTTCACAGATAGTAGCAGATAGTTATTTTGCTATTGCAAAACACATTCAGAGGCTGGTTGTCAGTCATATACAAAATGGTTAACAATCCTAACTCTAGGTTTTATACAAGTCTGGTCTTAAGACTAAAGACTGTGACCTGAAGCCCAGACTTTCTATGATGTTTGTTTGTGTTTAGAGGATAATATTTTCCTCTAATATTTCTTATTTTCTAATCATAGTTCTGCATGTCTGTGGAAACCACAATCACTCTGTTTCTTACACCATCAATAAAGTGAATTACTGGACAGGTTTTACTTCATGTCTACCAATTCTCACATTCTGCTAGTACTCTGTTATTTCTAGCACTTACGTCATGCCTGGAAGATAATAGTTGCGTCATATATCCTAACGTATATCAAAGCTATGGATTCTTCAAGTTCCAGAGTATAACTAAGCACCCTTAATTCTCCCTAAGTCTATTATCCTCACAATAAGTTCCTTCAGCTTCTAACTCTAAAATAAAGCTTTCATGCATGTAAAATTATGCTACTAGACATGCAAGGAGATCATAAGTCCAGAAATTCTGTCAAAAATCGGGCTACTATTATGTGATTATTGTAAGCTTTTATAATAGGACTGTATAACACCTTATATTTCTCCTGCTTAAGGCTTTAATTCTTTTTATAAATTAATTATTTGATGGCTATCTTTGAGATGTCTGTTCATATGTAAAATCTTTATATAAATTAGAAACTGTATAGGAATTATATATTTGTAATTTATTCTGCTGATTAACACAGATAGATTGTATATTGGGCAACCAAACACATACAATTACATAAATTAGCCAGAAATATGTGCTTATTTATTATTCAGTGAAATATTTTCTCTTTAAAAAAGTTAATTGAAAAAATTCATATTCACCATATGTAGTTAAATTTTAGAACTGCATACTTAGAATTAAATAAAATCAAGATGGCATTAAAAAAATAGAGTATTAGACTTTTTGTTCTCAGTTGCACCTTGGATAATATTACAAAAGAGCAGATGAACTTCTATTCTTTGTATTTCACTTTCTCCTTAATTAAAATCACTTGAAATAGAAAAATTAAATTACCAGTGTTTGCAAGAGAAATAATATGTTTTACGGTATCTTAAGGTATACAGTTATCCCCCATATGTTTTCAAGATAGTTACATTTAAATAACATTATTATCAAGCAAATTTGAAAGAATCATTTTTACATTTTATCATCACTAATAACAAAGAGTAGTCATATATACCCTGTTCCCTCAGAGCCTAGGTCTGCACAGCCAAGGTTGCACTGAACATGCTCATGTACTTTTATGCCACATGCCCTTTAAAATTATGTTGGGACTGATAGCATTATTTAAAAATGTGTTTTCCATAAAATATATATTGGAAATGTCTTCTGAGAAAATAATGCCAGAACTGGAAATAAATTTAAAGATGAAGATGACTTTTGTAAATAATATTCTCTTTCTCTCTGAAAAGTAACTAATCTGAAACTATATTCCCTCAGGCTAAAATATGAAATATTGTAAGCACAAAATATGGAAGAAGACACATTCTTAAGGATGATAAAGGTAGATTAAGGGAAAACATCCCTCCTTAATTAGCACTAACAATTGTGTTTGATTCTTATTTCATACATACTAAGCAATGTAAAAGTGAAAGTGGACAAACTCTACCTAATGAGGGAAACATATGGGCAAAATTTACAACATTAATATTCCATGTCATGTACATAATTAGCATACATAATACTGTACAGAGTGATGACATATTTTGTTCAACTATATAGAATGAAGGATACATGAAATCACTGCTAACCTGAATAATTAGCTTGCTTTTCTGTACATTAATCAATAAGATTAGAAAGGAAGGTCTAACATCTCTTTAGGAGTCTGGGCTCTGAAGTTAGACTATCTGATTATAAATTTCAAAAACCATCTTGTGGCACTTACCAATGTCTCACAGTAAATACTAGCTATTATTTTTCTGTCTGTATAAACATCTAAATTGGTGCATTTCAGTTAAAGACTGGGAGCAAAAAGAAAAGAAAGGCACAGAGACTAATGTTAGTTGATGTTCATTAAAATGTTCCAAAGAAGGATTTGGGACCATTAGTAGATGCTAAGTATGATTTTTTGTGTGTGTCCTGTGGGCAAGGAGAGTTGTGTAGATAAATCAGGCAATTTTAACCTAATGACATTATATGTTTAAGTCCTTTGTGGCTGAACTTAAAAACCCGGAGAGGCAAATCTGAGAAATAAGACAAGATCTGACTACAGGAGCAATAACTGGGCTTTTGTTTTGCTGAGTATACAAGCTAAAGGAAGAATCAATATTACTTTGAAATATAAGCTAATATTTTAGAAGCTACATGAAAGATAAAAAGATGAGGAGAAATAAGACACCGTAACTTTGGGGGAAAAAAACCCAACAACAGAGATTTTCTTAAATGGAATTTTGTAAATCTTTACTACTTTGCTTATGACATAAACCTTTTATTTCAAAACTCTCTCCTCATAAAATATTCTTTAAATATCTAGCTCTTGTTAATGCAATGGAAAGATGGATCTTCTTTGGGTATGTGTCAAAGTGCTAAATCCATCAAAGTGGGAGAAGGGTGAGAACCAATTATGCCTATGTAGACATACCACTTCTAGATCACACTTAGATCTAACTTGTCTTGTTCAAAGTTGAAGCTCCCAAAAAAGCAACAATCTAATTAACATTGTCTTTTCATGTGGGTACCTCTACAACAAGAATATGTGCTGTTCACACAATATGACTATTCTGGTATGTGTTATATTCTTAATTTTAAAAGGATAAAACATAATCTTAATGTGACAAATGAATCTTCACATATTAAGTAATACAATTTTACTCAGAAAGATGGATTTACTCTTTGTACTCTGAAAACAAAATGAAGAAAAGAGTCTTTCATGTTGAAAAGATGTTCTGGCCAATGTCAAATGTATGACTGTAAATTCTAGGAAGGAGGGCTTTTGGTAGATACCCAAAAAATAAAGCCTGAAGCTCACAATGAACTTTTCCACCTATATTTCGCTTTGAGAAATACATGATTAATATAGTTTGCAAAAAATAGAGAATATTTAGAGAAGATAGTCCATAATGTCTGCAAATATGATAGTAGACTAATAGGAAATAATGTTATGAAATGAGGAGAAATGTAATATATTATTTTATCATGCCTGTATTCATCATGCTTAACTTATGCCACTTTATCTCCTACTGCTAAATCTGATATATATAATGGGAGAATTCCCTGATTTCCCCTCACAGGGCAAAAGACAGGGGTGTAACTCACCTTTTGGTTGCCCTGCAGCTCAAACCCCTGAGGGCAGCATGCAGCCTCGCAGGTGCAGAGGCCGGGGCCAGTGTCTAGGGATGGGTGCCTGCAACCCCAGTGTTACAAAGGTCTTTCAGTTTTGCCATCTGCAGATTGCTTGATGGTAAATCAGCTCAATGGACCCTCTGCCTTATCACAAGGGCAGAGGGCCAGTGTGATAGCCTTCTGTATCCCGAGTACTTGCCCGTGTCCCAAAGGGATCGGACCACACGTGGGCTCAAAGGATGAGTGCAAGGTTTTTTTGAATGGTGGAGGTGGAGCTCAGCGAGATGAATGGACAGCCGGAAGGTGGAGGGATGGGGAGTTCTCTGATGAACTTCTCTCGATGTTCAGACGCTTATTCCTTCCCTCTCTTCTGCCCCGCCCTGCTGCTCTCTGCTGCTCTCTGCCATTCTCTGGCGCTCTGTTCCTCTGCTCCTCTTGACATTCAGCCACTTGTATTGTGTGCCCCTAAGGTCTCGGATTTATATGGGCACAGGATGGGGTCATGGCAGGCCAGTGTGGTCTTGAAAATGCAACATTGGAGCGTGAAAACAGGAGTGCCTGTTTTCACTTAAGTCCACTGATACAGACCCAAGGGTGGAGGTGGAGCCCTGGCCAGGGACCCCACCCTCTCTACCCAGCACTTTCTTGACCCCTCCCGTATTATATCATTATACACACACACACACACACACACACATACATTTACATAAAATATCAGTAGTAGCAAATCATAGAGCATAGAGCAGTATCCCAAGAGAGTTTCTTCAAACTTATAATCAGACCTTCCCTCAAACACATGAAAGTGTAAGAAACTGTCAGAAGAGCAAGATACTGTCTGTATTAAATGTTATTCCATGGACACTTTGTGAGAAGAATTAAGTTTGAGGAGAGCCACATTGTATATAAATAAGTGATCACCAAGAAATATTTTTTAATCATATGATATCATAAAATTAATTGCCCTTTATGTTGTTTTACTTAAAATTTTCTTCTCCACAAACTCTTCTGCTGTATAAGTGATCCTCTAATTGATTGGTATTTCCGTGACACATACTGGAAACTAGATTGTCTTCCCAGGAAAATGTCTATAGAATTAGCCTTTTTTATTGTAAAAAATTAATAATAAACTAAGCTTCCAGCAATCCAAGAAAAAAATATATGATTGTGAAATTTTGTACACCAGTACAATATCACAGATCATCTTATGGTACTTCAGAATGTTACTCCAGGACATCAGTTTATCCAAGCTTTTATATTAGGCAAAAGTATTTTCCTAACTTCATCCTCATATTCTCTTTATACTAATAGCTATATATATATATAACATTAGAGAATAAAGATGTAGTGGTGTCATAAATGATAACTCGGATTAAATGTCTCAGCTTTTAAACATTAGAGTTTGTCAGATGGTGGGGTCAAAGACAAGGTGTTCAATACTTGGCTTTTAAATATAATATATTTCCTTATATGTGCAAAGAACAAAGGGAATTACACAAAATGACTTAAAACAAGGTTTGAGATAGAGGCTTTTGTGTTTATGTGTTTGTGTATTAAGCTCAGTATTATGATCAAAGCTATAATGAGCAAGAAGTCTTCTAAGACATGTACATCCATTGGCGGAATTGTTTCCACCCTTAATATCTTCACTTAACCCCATATAAGAATGATACCAGCTATCTGAAAAGCACATGGCAAAGGAGTGTTATTCTCCAGCAAGAGAATAATCTTGTAAAATGATGATATTCAAATGATAAAAAATTAAGATGCTTATTTTTTATAGAAAACTCAATGAGAGATTTAATAAGTGAACAGATTCCAAAAATATTTAAATTCTAGTTAGGCAAGCATTCATTTGTTTACCTCTTTGTGTTTTAAAACTAAAACATTAACAGAATTAAATTTTAGAAATCCAAGGGAATCTGTGTATTTGAAAGCATATACTAAGAACAGAAAAAGAAATATATATATTACAAAAATTATTTTTAAAGGCATTTTTTTCTTTAATGAGAATTCTAAAATAAACAGAAATTGAATTAAATCATCTTACCTTTAAAGGCTTAATTCAAAATTTTATCTCTGCATATTTTAGAAATACTTGCAT
>NW_016829464.1:4418-8290 GCF_001698545.2 Rhinopithecus bieti | reverse complement strand
TTTTTTTGTAGACATGAGGTTTTGCCATTCCTGATTTAATAATGGAGTAAACAGACATTCAAGATGGCTGAATGGGAACAGTACTGGTCTGCAGCTCCCAGCGAGATGGATGCAGAAGGTGGGTGATTTCTGCATTTCCAACTGAGGTACCCGGTTTATCTCACTGGGCCTGGTTAGACAGTGGGTGCAGCCCACGAAGGGTGAGCTGAAGCAGGGTGGGGCCTCACCTCTCCTGGGAAGTGCAAGGGTTCGGGGAATTCTTCCCCCTACCCAAGGGAAGCCGAGAGGGTCTGAGCCTAAGGAACTCCGGCACAGATACTGCACTTGTCCCACGGTCTTTGCAACCCGCAAACCAGGCTATTCCCTCCAGTGACTAATCCACCAAGGCCCTGGGTTTCAAGCACAACACTGGGTGGCCAATTGGGCAGACACCGAACTAGCTGCAGGACTTTTTTTTTTTCCCCCATACCGCAGTGACGCCTGGAATACCAGTGAGACAGAACCTTTCACTCTCCTGGAAAGGGGAGCTGAAGCCAGGGAGCCAAGTGGTCTGGTTCAGCAGGTCCCACCTGCCGAAACTAAGATTCACTGGCTTGAAATTCTTGCTACTAGCACAGCAGCAATCTGAGATCCGCCCTGGATGGTCGAGCTTGGTGTAGGGGAGGGGTGTCCGCCATTGCTGAGGCTTGAGTAGGCAGTTTTAGGGCCACAGTGTAAACAAAGCTGCTGGGAAGTTCAAACTGGGCGGAGCCCACTGCAGCTCAGCAACAATGCTGTGGCCAGACTGTCAGATTGCTCCTCTCTGGACAGGGCATCTCTGTAAAAAGGCAGCAGCCCCAGTCAGGGGCTTAAATGTCCCTGCCTGATGGCTCTGAAGACAGCAGCAGACCTCCCAGCAGAGTGTCTAAGCTTTGCTAAGGGTCAGTCTGTCTCCTCAAGTGGGTCCCTGACCCCCCTGTGTACTGACTGGGAGACACCTCCCAGTTGGGACTGACAGACACCTCATACAGGAGAGCTCTGGTTAGCATCTGGCATATGCCCCACTGGGTCAAAGCTTCCAGAGGAAATAACACGCAGCAATCTTTGCTGCTCTGCAGCCTCCACTGGTAATACCCAGGCAAACAGGGTCAGGAGTGGACCTCCAGGAAACCCCAGCAGACTGGCAGCAGAGGCACCTGACTGTTAGAAGGAAAAGAAACAAACAGGAAGGATTAGCACGTCCACTCAAAGACCCCATCCGAAGGTCACCAACATCAAAGACCAAAGGTAGATAAATCCACAAAGATGGGGAAAAACCAGTGCAAAAAGGCTGAAAATTCCAAAAGCCAGAATGCCTCTCCTCCTCCAAAGGATCACAACTCATCTTCAGCAAGGGAACAAAACTGGACAGAGAATGAGTTTGACGAACTGACAGAAGTAGGCTTCAGAAGGTGGGTAATAAACAACTCCAAGCTAAAGGAGCATGTTCTAACCCAATGCAAGGAAACTAAGAACCTTGAAAAAGGTTAGTTGAATTGCTAACTAGAATAACCGATGTAGAGAAGAACATAAACGACCTGATGGAGCTGAAAAATACAGCACGAGAACTGTGTGAAGAATATAAACGTATCAAAAGCCAAATCGATCAAGCAGAAGAAAGGATACCAGTAATTGAAGGTCAACTTAATGAAATAAAATGAGAAGACAAGATTAGAGAAAAAAAGAATAAAAAGGAATGAACAAAACCTCCAAGAAATATGGGACTATGTGAAAAGACCAAATATACGTTTGATTGGTGTACCTGAAAGTGACAGGGAGAATGGAACCAAGTTAGAAAACATTCTTCAGGGTATTATCCAGGAGAACTTCCCCAACCTAGCAAGACAGACCAACATTCAAATTCAGAAAATACAGAGAACACCACAAAGATAATCCTCGAGAAAGCAACCCCAAGACACATAATTGTCAGATTCACCAAGGTTGAAATGAAGGGAAAAAAATGTTAAGGGCAGCCAGAGAGAAAGGCTGGGTTGCTCACAAAGGGAAGCCCATCACACTAACAGCAGATCTCTCTGCAGAAACCCTACAAGCCAGAAGAGTGCAGGGGCCAATATTCAACGTTCTTAAAGAATTTTCAACCCAGAATTTCATATACAGGCAAACTAAGCTTCATAAGCAAAGAAGAAATAAAATTATTCACAGACAAGCAAATGCTGAGGCATTTTGCAACCACCAGACCTGCTTTATAAGAGCTCCTGAAAGAAGCAGTAAACATGGAAAGGAACAACCATTACCAGCTACTGCAAACCATGCCAAATTGTAAAGGACATTGACACTATGAAGATATTGCATTAACTAATGGGCAAAACAACCAGCTAGCATCATAATGACAGGATCAAATTCACACATAAAAATATTACCCTTAAATGTAAATGGGTTAAATGCCCCAATTAAAAGGCACAGACTAGCAAACTGGATAAAGAGTCAAGACCTATTAGTGTGCTGTATTCAGGAGACCCATCTCATATGCAGAAGACACACATAGGCTTAAAATAAAGGGATGGAGGAATATTTACCAAGCAAATGGAAAGCAAAAAAAAGCAAGAGTTGCAATCCTAATCTCTGATAAAACAGACTTTAAACGAAAAAAAGATCAAAAGAGACAAAGGAGGGTGTTACATGATAGTAAAGGGAACAATGCAGCAAGAAGAGCTAACTATCCTAAATATATATGCACCCAATACAGGAGGACCAAGATTCATAAAGCAAGTTCTTAGAGACATACAAAGAGACTTAGACTCCCACACAATAACAGTGGGAGACTTTAACACCCCACTGTCAATATTAGACCGATAAACAAGACAGAAAATTAACAATGATATTCATGACTTGAACTCAGCTCTGGACCAAGTGGACCTAATAGACCTCTACAGAACTCTCCACCCTAAGTCAATAGAATAAACATTCTCCTCAGCACCTCATTGCACTTATTCTAAAATTGACCGCATAATTGGAAGTAAAACACTCCTCAGCAAATGCAAAAGAATGGAAATCATAACAAACAGTCTCTCAGATCACAGTGAAATCAAATTAGAACTCAGGATTAAGAAACTCACTCAAAACCACACAAATACATGGAAACTGAACAACCTGCTCCTGAATGACTACTGTGTAAATAACAAAATTAAGGCAGAAATAAATAAGTTCTTCAAAGCCAATGAGAATGAAGATAAAACATACCAGAATCTCTGGGACACACTTAAAGCAGTGTTTAGAGGAAAATTGATAGCACTAAATGCCTACAAGAGAAAGCAGAAAAGATCTAAAATTGATACCCTAACATCAAAATTAAAAGAACTAGAGAAGCAACAGCAAACAAATTCCAAAGCCAGCAGAAGACATGAAATAACTAAGATCAGAGCTGAACTGAAGGAGACAGAGACACAAATAACCCTTCAAAAAATCAATGAATCCAGGAGCTGTTTTTTTGAAAAAATCAACAAAATAGATAGACCACTAGCCAGACTAATAAGAGAGAAGAATCAAATAGATGCAATAAAAAAATGATATAGAGGATATCACCACTGATCCCACAGAAATAAAAACTACAATCAAAGAATACTATAAACACCTCTATGCAAATAAACTAGAAAATGTAGAAGAAACTGATAAATTCCTGGACACATACACCCTCCCAATTCTAAGTCAGGAAGAAGTTGAATCCCTGAATAGACCAATAACAAGTTCTGAAATTGAGGCAGTAATTAATAGCCTACCAACCAAAAAAAGTCCAGGATGAGATAGATTCACAGCTGAATTCTACAAGAGGTACAAAGAGGAGCTGGTGCCATTCCTTCTGAAACTATTCCAAATAATAGAAAAAGAGGGAATCC
>NW_016829464.1:0-1421 GCF_001698545.2 Rhinopithecus bieti | reverse complement strand
AAAACCACAATGGGATACCATCTCACACCTGTTAGAATGGCAATCATTAAAAAGTCAGGAAACAACAGATTCTGGAGAGGTTGTGGAAAAATAGGAACACTTTTACACTGTTGGTGGGAGTGTAAATTGTTCAAGCATTGTGGAAGACAGTGTAGTGATTCCTCAAGGATCTAGAACTGGAAATACCACTTGACCCAACAGTCCCATTACTGGGCATATACCCAAAGTATTATAAATCATTCTATGATAAAGACACTTGCACACATATGTTTACTGTGGCACTATTCACAATAGCAAAGACTTGGTACCAACCCAACTGTCCATCAATGATAGACTGGATTAAGAAAATGTGGCACATATACACCATGGAATACTATGCAGCCATAAAAGTGATGAGTTCATGTCCTTTGTAGGGACATGGATGAAGCTGGAAACCATCATTCTGAGCAAACTATCACAAGATCAGAAAACCAAGCACCGCACGTTCTCACTCATAATTGGGAATGGAACAATGAGAATACATGGACACAGGGAGGGGAACATCACACACCAGGGCCTCTTGTGGGGTGGGGTCTTAGGGGAAGGATAACATTAGGAGAAATACCTAGTGTAGGTGATGGGTTGATGGATGCAGCAAACCACCAGGGCATGTGTATACCTATGTAACAAAACTGCATGTTCTGCACATGTAACTCAGAACTTAAAAGTATAATTAAAAAATTGGAGTAAACAATAAATATATACAAACTGCATTAGATTGAATTGATTATATTATTCAACTGGATACATATTAAAACTGCTTTTTGATTGGAGAAGTTCATACATGTCAAAATTTTCAATAATCTGATATCAGAAACACAATTTTATTATAACATCTTGTTATAATGATTCCTATGCTCTCTATTTATTTATTTTCATTTTTAGATTAGTGGCACAACGGAGAAATATGTCCAAGGTTTTTGTTATTGTTTATTATATAATTAGAAATAATTGTTACACTGAACAGTAGCATTGCTCAGTTTAGCTAGTACCAAGTTTGGAAAATCCTTCAACAACATAAATATACCATGTTGATGGTGCTGGTATATTAATAATATGTCATTGATTAGTTATTACGAAGAAACAAAGTCATTTTAAAATACCCCAAAGGTTACAAGTTAAATCCTATTCATTTCTCATACTCTTAAGAATTCTGGTCAATCATTTACCTGAAGACATTGTGAAACTTTGGGTTACTACAGTTGGCAAGGAGACAGTTAGGTCTAGAATTTAGACACTTGGCAGGGTTCAGAAACTAATTTTGTGAACTGAAATTGCCATTTAAAATGTTCTTTATTCATTTGAATGCATTTAGAGATGCCCTTTCTCACTACTTCTCATTCCTATGATAAATGATATGTTGGCTTCCTCTAGAATATATG
>NW_016829463.1:0-895 GCF_001698545.2 Rhinopithecus bieti | reverse complement strand
TAAAAGAAGTTCTTTTTTTTTTCTTAAGTGGAGTCTCCCTCTGTCACCCAGGCTGGAGTGCAGTGGCGCAATCTCGGCTCACTGAAACCTCTACTTCCTGGGTTCACACCATTCTCCTGCCTCAGCCTCCCGAGTAGCTGGCACTACAGGTGCTCACCACTACGCCTGGCTAATGTTTTGTATTCTTTAGTAGAGACGAGGTTTCACTGTGTTAGCCAGGATGGTCTTGATCTCCTGACCTTGCAATCCACCCGCCTCAGCCTCCCAAAGTGCTGGGATTACAGGTGTGAGCCACCACGCCTGGCCTAAAGAAGTTCTTAAATCATGTCTCACAGCTGAAGTACACATTATAATATTATCTTATATAGCAATCAGTGTAGATAGAGGAAATACTTAACAAAATTACATTCAAAATGCAGAGAAGATGAAATTAATTAAACTAAAGTTAAGTTTCTTTATTTCATAAAGATAAAACAAATTGTTGATAGCAAATTTGTTCTCTAGAAATGACTGAAGAAATCTTGTAAACAAGAGGAAAATAAATGGAAAACATAAAAATAGCAGAAACAGTATATGTACATGAAGCAAACTATTCTAATTTTGCATGAAATTTGTATATCACATTGGAAATTGGAAGGAAATATAATAATATCTGATAATCAAGACAGTACTCAATGTATAATATATCAATACTAGTGGATTGTAATTTCACAAATATATAGCAATAATCAAAGCAATCACTAAGAAAATATACAAAAAGATACCTTTAAAAACTATAAGCAGGGGGGCGGAGCAAGATGGCCGAATAAGAACAGCTCCAGTCTCCAACTGCCAGCGCGAGCGACACCGAAGCCCGGTGATTTCGGCATTTTCAACTGAGGTACTGGGGTCATCT
>NW_016829462.1:32253-41702 GCF_001698545.2 Rhinopithecus bieti | reverse complement strand
AAAACAGCAACTTTTTTCTTACCGTACTCATTCCCAATCCTGCCTCTTGTTTGCCAGTTTATGATGCAGAATGTTACAATATTACTCGGCACTGATAAAATGTTATTTTTTTTTTTGTGCAGCCTTTTACACAGAGGTAGCCAGGCTGGTTTCCTGGAGAAGGGACTTGTACATACATGCCTTTGGTGCTTTTCGGTTGTTTATATCAGAAGTTGTTGTTTTTCTTTGCAGATTTTAGATCAAATTCTAGTCTCTTTCTGGACCCTCAACAGTTTTGTATTTCTAGGCTCTATAAAATATATAGTTACTCCAAAAAACCAGTCAGCTATGCTTTATCTCTGATATATTAATAGATCATCTCAGAGATGATGGGAAACTATGTGTGTGGGACAGAAAGCTTTATGTTTTAATTTTTTTTGCTCAGAGGACTATGCTATGTAGACAATTTCAATAAATTTACACTAGACATTCTGTGACAACTATACAAGCTATTTTTCAAAATTGTAAAATTTCAATTTGTCACAATACTTGTAGATTATAGTAATCATTTATTTTATTGGGAAGACTAAGAGTTGACCAGAAACTCTTTACCTCTATCCCCATTCTTCCTTCATTCTACTAATTATTTGTAAATAAATAAACACATAAATAAATAAATAATATATTCATGTACAATCTTGTCTTTTTGAATAAAAAAGAAATAGTGGAATCAATTTGATGATTAGAAATCTTACAGGGCTTTAAGATTACCAGTCTACATATCCAATTCATTGCATAGGTTATAGATAGACACATAATAGTGACTATTCTATATACTGAGGAGACAGCAGTGAGCAAATAAAAATCAGACAAAAGTCACTGCCCTCAAAAAGATTAAATTGTACTGGAATAAAATATTTAATAAAATAATAAATAATTATATTATACTGTATATTAAATGGTGCTAAATTTTACAGAACAAAAGAAATCATCTCAATGGGGGTTGAAACAGGGGTGCAAGTTGCAGTGTTAAATAGGATGGTCCGTATAGATTTCACAAAGAAGATACTATTTGAGCAAATCATGTAGGTAGCAATCTCAAATGAAATCCATAAAAACTCTAAAACACACCTTGTAAAGCATTTTGTTAGTTCTAAATTTTTATTTGACTTTTTTTTCTTATTAAGCTTCTTACATTCTCTATAGTTTGAATATTCCTTATCTGGAATGCTTCAGACCAGACAGGTTTCCATTATTGGTCCATTCTTACATTGCTATAATGAAACACCAGAAACTGGGTAATTTATAAAGCAAAGAGGTTTAATTGGATAATGGTTCTTCAGGCTGTACAGGAAATATGATACTGGTATCTGCTCAGCTTCTGAGGTAGCCTCAGGAAACTTTCAATCATAGAAGAAAGTAAAGGAGAAGCAAGCCTGTCTTGGCACACGTTTAAATAACCACATCTCGTGAGAACTGACTCACTCATTGTCATGAGAACAGCATCAGGAGATGGTGCTAGACCATTCATGAGAACTTTATCTCAATGATCCAATCACCTCCCACCAGGCTGCATCTCCAACATTGGGGATGACAATTTGACATGAGATGTAAGTAAGGACACAGATCCAAACCATATCATTCTGCCCTGACCCCTGCCAAATCACATGCCCTTCTCACATTTCAAAATGAAATCATGCCTTCCCAACAGTACCCCAAAGTTTTAACTAATTCCATTAGTAACCTAAAAGTCTGAAGTCCAAAGTCTCATCTGAGACAAGGCTAGTCCCTTCTGCCTATGACCCTACAAAACAAAAACAAGTTAGTTACTTCCAAAAAACAATGAGGGTATAGGCATTGGGTAAATACTCCCATTCCAAAAGGGAGAAATTGTCCAGAAGAAATGGGCTACAGGTCCCGTGCAAGTCTGAAACCTAGCAGTGCAGTCATTAAATCTTAAAGCTCCAAAAGAGTATCCTTTGACTTCATGTCTCAGATCAAGGGCATACTGATACAAAAGATAGGTTCCCAAGGCCTTGGGCAGATCTGCCCCTGTGGCTTTGCAGGGTTCAACCCCCACAGTTGCTCTCAAGGGCTAGTGTTGACTGTCTTGGCTTTTCTGGGTTCATAGTGCAGGCTGTTGGTAGATCCATAATTCTGGGGTCTGGAGGATGGTGGCCCTCTCTCACAGATACACTACTAGGCAGTCCCCCAATGGGAACTCTATGTGGGGGCTACAACTCCATATTCCCCTCTATTCTGCACTCATAGCGGTTCTCCATGAGGGCTCCACCCCTGCCATAGGCTTCTGCCTGGGGAACCAGGCTTTTCCATATATTCTCTAAAATTTAGGCACAGGCTCCCAAGCCTCAGCTCTTGCACTCTGTGCTCCTGCAGGCTTAACACCACATGAAAGCGGCCAAGGCTTATGGCTTCTTCCTCTGAAGTATCAGTCCAAGCTGTACCTGGTTCACTTTTAGCCATGGCTGAAGCTGGAATGGCTGGGATGCAGGGAGCAGGGTTCTGAGACTACACAGGGCTGTGTGGCCCTGGGCCTGGCCCATGAAATCATTTTTTCCCACCTAGGCCTCAAGGCCTGTGATGGAAGGGGTTACCAGGAAGGTCCCTGAAATGCCTTTGAGTCATTTTCCCTATTGTCTTGGCTATTAACATTTAGCTCCTCTTTACTTATGCAAATTTCTTCAGCCCACTTGAATTCCTCACCAGAAAATGGGCTTCTTTTTTCCTACCACATGACCAGGCTGCAAATTTTCCAAACTTTTATGCCCTGCTTCCCTTTTAAACATAAGTTCCAGTATCAGGTCATTTGTTTGCTCACACATAAAAGCATACACTGTTAGAAGCAGCCAGGCTACATCTTGAACACTTTGCTTCTTAGAAATTTCTTCTGGCAAATACCCTAAATCATCAGTCTCAAGTTCAAAGTTCCACAGATCCCTAGAGCAGGGGCACAATATAGCAAGGCTCTTTGCTAAAGCATAGCACAAGTGACCTTTACTCCAGTTTCCCATAAATTCGTCATTTCCATCTGAGACCTCCTCAGTCTGGGCTTCATTGTCTGTATATCTATAAGCATTTTCGTCACAACAACTTAAAAAGTCTCTAGGAAGTTCCAAAGCTTCCCTCATCTTCCTGTCTTCTTCTGACCCTCTGCATTCCTCCAATCTCTTCCTGTTATCCAGTTCCAAAGCTGCTTCCACATTTTTAGGTATCTTTATAGCAATATCCCACTTCTGGTACCAATTTTCTGTATTAGTCTGTTCTTGCACTGCTCTGAAGAAATACTTGAGACTGGGTAACTTATGAAGAAAACAGGTTTAATTGGCTCACAGTTTCACAGGCTGTACAGGAATCAGGATGCTGCTATCTTCTTGACTTCTGGGGAGGCCTCAGGGAACTTTCAATCATGGTAGAAGGCAAAGGGGAAGTAAGCATGTCTTATATGACCAGAGCAGGAGGAAGAGATAGATGGAGAGGTGTCGTACACTTTTAAATAACCAGATCTCATGAGACGTCACTCACTCACTACCTTGAGAACAGCACCATAGTTCTCATTCATGAGAACTCCACTCCCACGATCCAATCACCTCACACCAGCCCTCATCTCCAACACTGAGGATTTTTGACATGAGATTTGTGTGTTGACACAGGTCCAAGTCATATCATTTTTAATTTTGGGTATTTCAGATTTTGCAATATTTGCATATACATAATTAAATACGTTGGGGATGGGACTCAGGTCTAAAGATGAACTTAATTTACTTTTCATATACACCTTATAAACTTAGCCTGAAGGTAGTTTTATAAAATGTTTTTAATAACTTTGTGCATGAAACAAAGTTTTTATTGTATTTTGACTGTGATCTGTCACATTATGTCAGGTGTGTATTACTCCACTTGTGGCTTAATGTCTGAGCTCAAAATTTTTGAATTTGAAGCATTTCAGACTTTAGATTTTCCAATAAGGGATCCTCAACCTGTAGAAGGGGAGATCTAGTTAACTGTCCTTTGAGATTTTCCTATATGAAAAATAGGAAAGAACAGTGCTTCCCAACCAGTATTGACATTTGGCCAGATAATTCTTTGTTGGGAATCCAGCGGAAGTCGGGGGTGAAGGCCTTCCCTAGGCTTTATGGGGCGTTTTGCAGCATCACCGGCCTCTACCACTAGATGTCAGCAGTACGTAGTCTTGGCAATCAAACATTTCTCTAGATATTGCCATATGTGCTCTGGGCAACAAAATTGCTCCTGGTTAAAAACCACTGACCTGTGTCTTCAGGCCTTCAATGACTTGGAAAGTAAAAGTGGGCTAATTTAAGGTGAAGCTGGGCTCATCCAATTTTTACCTAGAGAAGGATATTTCCAAACATTGTGTTTCATGAGGTGTTAATAGATGCTTAGTTTGTCAAATATATGACTATATACCCCTCTTCCACTTCTGTAAATTTTCAACTACCATTTAAGTTATTTAATAAACACTTATATTGGATTTACTTTAGGTCAGAAATTATTCTATCAATTTTGCTAATAGTAGTTCATTAATATTTATAACAGCCCTAAGAGGTAGGTGTATTATCCTAACTTTAAGGGTAAAGAAACTGAGGCATAGAAAGGTTAAGCAACTTTCCCAGGGTCCTACAAATCATATAGCAGGGATTCAAACCCAAGCAATCAGGCTCCAGTGTATTTTGCTCTTCATTATGCTCCTGCTTCCTATCTTGACATATAACATTTGTTAATATTTAGTATTAGCATTTTATTTATTTAAAAAATTATTTCCATAGGATTTTGGGACACGGTATTTGGTTACAAGAGTATATTCTTTAGCGGTGATTTGTGAAATGGAGTCTGAGATGTTCTGCTTNAGATTAAAAAAAAAAAAAATAAAAAAAAAAAAAAAAAAAAAAAAAAAGAGTCACTTGGGACAGCTGTATTTAGGGAAAAGTTCTCAAAAAAAATAATAAAGTATAATTTACTTGATAACAAATAAAACTGATGACCTGGTAGGGAGCTACATTTTTCTATGGCTGGCGTAGTCAGCTGTGTTAAGTTTATATTCCTGTATCACAATCCTTAAAGCTCAGAGGAGAGACACTCCATGAAAAATGGGAAAATAAGCACTAGAGTCATGTAGAGAGCCTCTAGCAGCCTGGACTTAATTTTCTGGGTGATTTTTCTATTTTGAGCATTCACTATACGTTTATCTTTTTTTCCTACAAAAGTTCTCATCAACTTTTTTATCTATTCATCTGGACTCTAAGAAATACATTAAAATGAAGAACTTATTCTCTAAGTGGATGCCCAATCGCTATTACAAAGTATGGCAGGTTTAACAAACAGGCTTAATAAAAGTGGTTTCCACCTTGCTTTAATAACTGGAGAGGTCGCTCATGTCCTTGACTAAATAGCAGTTCTCCTATCTTTACTTTGTAGTTTACACTATTATGTTCTATGTACTGATAAAGCTTTTACTATTTACATTTTGAATACCAGCTTTTAAATCAAAAAAATCAAAATCCTTTTTCCTGTGTTTAGTAAGAGATGCTCTTATTTAACCAATAGCCTATGCTTCTAGTACTTGCCCATTTAAAATTTTATTGCCAATTAGGATTTTTCAAACCTATCTACTAAATTCCTGCATGACAGTGCACCTATTTAAATTCTGAGCAGAATTCAGATGCTGTTCAGATGTAAAAATATATTACAAGATTGAAATTGATTTCCAATTCATTTACCATTCATTTTTGTAGCAAATGAGTTAAATAGGAAAAAAAAAAATCTGATGAATCGTTTGACAGTTTCCTCTTGCATACACTAAAACATAATACACTTCCACTACTTTTGGGCTATTATGGACCTTAACATGCAATGTGACCTTGGTCTGAAAAGCGTGTTTGGTTAGCACAGAAACTTAATCATAAGAAGTCATAAGTAGAATCCTTCTTCTTTATGACCCTGTTTCTAGGACTAGGAAATTTATTGCTTGTGGGACAGGTAGGATATGAACAATGGGCCAAATAGAGTCCAGGGTTATCTCATCCATGTTAAAACTGCTGCTGAAAATCGATGTGACCTCTGCTACACTGTCATCCCCGTTCCCACCCTCTGTGTCCTATTTGTCTTTTGATAGAAGCTTAGATCCGTGTGCTGTCTCTATGTGTCTCTCTTGGGCCAGATTATCAAAATGAATCATTGCCTGCATACCTCTTATATTTCTATTTATTTTCCTGGTGTTGACTAGGTCTGATGAAATATGATTCTTTCTGTGTTTGATCCTCACTGCAGCAAGCAACACCTAATTCAGCTGTGTCTATCTCTTTAAAGAAGAGTAATACTATTTTGAAACTCCAATTTACTGTACAGCAACATTATAAACCATAGACCATGCAACCTGTGTTCATCGTCAATAGTAATTTTCCTTTCAGCCAATTTAATGGCATTTTTTTCATCTTCAAATAGAAGACTTCTAACAAATTTAATGTAGTTATAATTTTGTTTTGTGCATACTAAATGTATTGCTTTCCTTTTCCGCTATCTTGTTTGTAAAGTAACCCTCAGAGTCTCACCACTGAGGTTATACATATGTGTAGGTGATATGTAACAATGAATCCATTATTTTAAGAACTCTGTCCTTGACACAAAATATTTATTCAGGGAAATGATTATATTGTCTCTGAATCAGCAGGAAGTTAATGTTATAACTTTGTAGCACTTCATTTTGTAATAGTAGCTTTTCCAGGATACATAAATTAATACTGGAAGATTTATAAACATCAGTATAAAAGTACAGAACCTTTCCAGCTGTTATAAATACTGATATATCGTCATTATAAAGTAATTCCATCCACTTAATGCATTCATGTGGAGAAGGAAAAAATAATACTTAAATATAGACATCAAATAATGCAATTGAAGCATAACACTGTGGTTGTTGAGAAATGTACCTTAGAAACCTTAGAGCTGCTGCCTAAGACATGTTTTAATAGTGTTTTTATGAGATGATACTTCAAATGAAACCATGTAGCTGAATAAGGTCACAGAATTTGTCATAATGTGCTGATTCTCTCTGGAATAGTTTAACTCTTCTAAACCTACCACTGACTTTACCAAAAAAAAAGTAGAGAGGCAAATGTCTTGTAAGAGTTTAGGGTTAATTTTAAATAGTCAGAGTTACATAACTAGAGTATGAAAATAAACTACAAGTGAATTGTAGAAAACATTTGCATCTGTGAACAAAATACTGTTTTTAAAGCTTTACTAAAAAACAATTTCTGGGAAGTTATTCTCATAGCTTTCTGTGCTAAAGAAAATTAATAGAGATGGGGTTTCTCCATGTTGGCCAGGTTGGTCTCGAACTCCTGACCTCAGGTGATCTGCCTGCCTTGGCCTCCCAAAGTGCTGAGATTATAGGCGTGAGCCACTGTGCCAGGTATGGTATTGGAAACTATCTCCAATGCAACAATGTTGAGAGTTGTGACTTCATGAAAGGTGTTTAGGTCAGGAGAGCTCCGTCTTCACGAAGGGATTAATAAGCTATAAAAAGAGCTCGCAAGAGTGAGTTCACTCTCTCTTGTGTGTCTGACTTGTGCCACATGAGAATGCAGTGAGAAGGTCCTCATCATACTCTAGTGCCTTGATATTTGACTTCCAAGCCTCAAGAATTGTGAGAGAATAAATTTATGTTCTTTATAAATTTTAAAAAAAAAGAATATTAATGATACAGTTCATGCATTTTATTGAATTATTTAAGGTCAATAAATAAATGCTCTTTTTAATATTTGGATTCAAACAGTGTGAAACTGTTGACTCTAATATAATCATATAGCATTTTTTAAATTGCTGTTGCTTTGGAAAAATAAAAAATGTAAAGGTGACATATACTAAGAGCCTTTTATTCAGAGATAGTACTAAGTAATCTCACTGAAGTTTCCCACAAATGAATGGCACAACTTCCCACACAAGAAATTCCACAGCAAACGGTAACTGTTAAATTAATGGGGCTCAAGACTCTGCACACTGCATACGTAGGCTGCTTGCAATTGCAAAATGGAGTCTTAATATATGACAAATCCATATTCCAAACCTACAGGAACCAGAACCAAGAGACCTTTTTTGTTGTTGTTTCCAAACCGTGTGAAATTGGTTATGTCTAGATTTAAGCCAAGTCTTTTTTGTTGAGCGAGTCTCATTAGAATATATGGAGTCACTGAATTTTTTTTCTGACCAGAGAGATGCGTATTTTTTAAACTTTGCCTGTGCTCTCTTGATGAAATTAAGATACTCCAGTGAGCAGCGTAACTGTGTGAGGTGCTATGATTCACCCCGTCGTGCACTGCTGATGAACCCAATTAAGAGTAACTGAATTTGTTTCATTAACATCCCAAGATTACCTTTCAGTGGCAGTTTCTTTTTACATATGCATTTACAGAAGAAAATTTATCTAATTCATACAGGTCATATGAAAGATTGTCAGCCAGAATAACCAAGTACTCAGGGTTCTCAAAGTAGGAGGGGATTCCCTTTATAATTAAGTATATCTGTTTGAAGCAAATATAAAACATATTTATAAACAAAAATTATATTCCTAGCTCTTTATTGAGTAATGAGAATATTGAAGAATACAACATAAAAATAAAAGAGGAGAATAGGTGTAACTTGTGATTTTATGTCATACGTGTTATTTTCTGATAAGGGATATTCCATGAAATAAAAAGTAACACTGGACAACAGGTGCTGGAGAGGAACACTCTTACACTGTTGGTGGGACTGTAAACTAGTTCAACCATTGTGGAAAACAGTATGGCGATTCCTCAAGGATCTAGAACTAGGAATACCATTTGACCCAGCCATCCCATTACTGGGTATATACCCAAAGGATTATAAATCATGCTGCTATAAAGACATATGCACACGTATGTTTATTGTGGCACTATTCACAATAGCAAAGACTTGGAATCAACCCAAATGTCCATCAATGACAAACTGGATTAAGAAAATGTGGCACATATACACCATGGAATACTATACAGCCATGAAAAAGGATGAGTTTGTGTCCTTTGTGGGGACATGGATGCAGCTGGAAATCATCATTCTTAGCAAACTATCACAAGAACAGAAAACCAAACACCACATGTTCTCACTCATAGGTGGGAACCGAACAATGAGATCACTTGGACACAGGAAGGGGAACATCACACATCGGGGCCTATTGTGGGGAAGGGGGAGTGGGGAGGGATAGCATTAGGAGACATACCTAATGTAAATGATGAGTTAATGGGTGCAGCACACCAACATGGCACATGTATACATATGTAACAAACCTGTATGTTATGCACATGTACCCTAGAACTTAAAGTATATATATAAAAAAAAGTAACACTGGAAACAATCCAAATAGTCATCAACTAGAAAATGTTTAAACGCAAGCTAGTACATTCATGAAGTGAAAT
>NW_016829462.1:4826-29918 GCF_001698545.2 Rhinopithecus bieti | reverse complement strand
CATGAAATCTCCTAACTTTATACTGATTGAAAGTAGCATATTATACTCTGAAATTTATTTTATAAAATAGAAAACATACTATATATTTTCCTTAGGGCCTAGGAATCATTGATTTCATTCAAAATGGAAATTTAGTCTTTGCACTTAAAAAGAATTAAGCCCGTTTTGCTTATCTTGTCAAATTCATGAAATACTACAGATCAAAGACTAAACCATCTTTTTAAAGTTTGGAGAAATTGATATATTTCTGATATTTGGTATACAAAATATAATATTATGATTAACAATCATAACTCACATTTCTTTAGTAGAGTTCCTTAATACCAAACATACAAAAAATTGTATGTTAAATATGATAAGACTCTTAAATTGGCTTATGAAAATCCACTACATATGGTAAAATTGGCTTCTAACTTTTAGGGATCTATTTATTTTGATTTTGTTCACTGACTTTTATAGACTCATCAGGTCTGTATTTATAATTCATATCTATTGTTTTGAAAAGTCCTTAGACATGGTAGGTATAATATTGTATCTATTATCAAATTTTCTGTGAAGTATTTGTATTTAATAAATTTAGCATTTATCACAATATAATAATAATACCACTAATACTATTGCTTTCATTATTACTACTACTGCCATTATCATGACTACTAATATTACTAGGGTTAATGTTTATCAAGTGTCTCATACGTAGCTAAGCACTTTTTTTTAGCATTTTGTATGTAATGACTACCATAATTATAGGAAACTGCTTTGTCATCTTGGTTGATTTATAGAAACTATATATACTTCATCTCTCTGAATCCCAGTATCCTCACCTATTACAATAGTTGTTCTAGATAATCATTAAAATTTCTTTTACTTTGTTAAAGATCCCACACCCGGTATACCCCACTTTTAATGACAAAGAATTTACTCTTTACCTAAAGTCACGTGATGGGAAAGACAGAGGGGAAATTGATATTATGATCATAAAGTAACATCTCTCCAAAGATATAGTAAACATACTATGTCCGTCTGTGTGCATGTGATATGTATGTGTGTATATATATAATGTATGAAGAATGTATGTAACTACATACATAAAAATATAGATAACTATATATAAAACTATGTGTGTATTAAAATAATTTACAAAACTTTTTTTTTCTAATTGAAGAAAGCAATGTTCCACACTCAGAAACAATTTCTACCTAATTCTCTTTTGGTTACTAGTCATAGTGTGTTACTTGGATTAAAAACACTTATATAATAATATTCTTTGCAGATTAAACACTTAAATCCATAGAATAATATAGCTACCTGAAACCTTGGAGGTCACCCACCTTGGTCCCCTGGCCAATTATATGGTCTTTAGGCTTTGAACAACTACCTATGTGATCTTTGGTCTTCAGGCTTTGAAAACTAGTAACTATGTTTTCTTGGGTAAATTTCTTGACCTGTCAAGGACTCAGGTTCTTCATTTGTAAAACTGAGATAAAAGTGTTTTTCTTACTTGAAAGTTTCTTATTTTTATGACTGGCAGTACAGTAGATTTATTTGCACCATCATCATCACATACCCACTAGTAATGCATTGCACTAGGACATTAGGATGACTACAATGTCACTAGGTGATAGGGATTTCTAGCTCCATTATAATCTTATGGAACCACCATTGTATATGCGGTCCATCATTGACTGAAATCTCATTATGCAGCCTATGACTGTATATACACATACAGAGAAAGAGCGAGAGAGAGGCAGAGAGAGAGAGAGATTGATGATATATACATTAAATAGGCAGATATTTGCCTTTACAACTGGTAAAATTTCAGAGGAATGGACACTTACCATTTTCAGTTTTAAGGACTATATTTTGCAAGCTAATAGACATTTTCAGGATTTTTTTGCATTTTGAAATATGAATAGTAATCAGTAACCTGATGAATAAAAAGAATATTTTCTTGAGAGAATTATAAAATGTTTAATGGATCATTAAATGCATATAGAGAGTCAAAGTAGAAGACAATTCTCCACCACCACTGCCACCATCATACAAATGCATGTGTATTACAGAACATACACTCTGGAAATGTGAAAATAGAAAGAAGTCAGTTGTGTGATTGAAATACAGTATATAAAGCATTCTTTAGATGACCCTAATGAGAATTAGTACCAAAAGAACGCTAACCATATGTCAAGTGAAACATTTCTATATCTCTCTGTATCTATATCTGTGGCTTATAATTCATCAAAACTGGCATCCCTATTTCATTGCTGAAGTCTTTGCAAGCTACGTTTTTACATTTCAGCTACCATGCAAAAGCGCCTGAAAAAGGAGAAAAAAACCAAGAGAAAATTGCAGGAAGCCTTGGAATTTGAATCAAAGCGCCGAGAGCAAGTGGAGCAGGCACTTAAGCAAGCCACCACTAGTGACAGTGGCCTGAGGATGTTAAAAGGTAATGTCTGATTTGGACTTTCAAGGTAAACAAAGCAAAACTGATTTAAGAAAAATAGAAGAAGGAAAAAAAAGAGAGGAAAGCAGGAAGAAAGGAAGGGAGAGAGGGAAACGGATATATTTTGTCCAGGAATGATTAAAAAATCAATTTGAGACCAAGTATTTTAGAGCATTAATTAAACCCAGTCAAAATAACCACTGTTCAGGAGATACAAATAGCCTTGGAATAATAGGAAATCCTACTGACTTCTGTAGTAGAAGCAATAACACTGATAACCACCCTGCACCTAAAATGTAGGTGCATTAGGTCTACTCATGTTAGAATATGCTGATGTTTGGTGAACTGTATTTTGATTAGCTATGCAATGCTTGTTCCTTTAATGCAGATTCCATCAGTGTTGCCATGCCTAAGGAGTACCGGGTTGAAAAAACATGTTCTGAGTAAATCCCTGCAGATACTGTAAACGGAGATGCTTGAATTATGAAAGATCTTAATTCCAAACTTTTTTGATTCTATTTTTAATTCTGAGGCCTCATGACATTGTTTCATCTCACTGAGACCCAATTTCAAGTAAATGTTCAAATAAATATGTACACACACAAACAGAACCTTTTTACATCAAAATTACTAGCTTTTACCTGAGCAGCACAATCATAAAACATTTGCCTCTAGAGCCAGTAATACATGAAGACCACAAATCGTAATGAATATTTTGGTATTCACTTGTACTTACTATATATATACACACACACACATATATGTGGAGATATATATCTATATATTACACATATATAGATATATATCTCCACATATATGTGTGTGTATATATATATATATCATAAATAATATCATGAATCACATCTTACAAAGGGAAAATATAGCATGAGGATGGGGGCGAGTTAACCTGACAGTCTTAGGCGGTTTTAATGGACAGACTATTTTCTAAGATTTATTTTAGATAATGAAAAAAATAGAGGTATTTACAATATACCTAGAAATATATGCTCAATTGTAAAATTCAGCTGCAGTTTATAATCCTCCCTCTTACCGTTAAAACAGACATACAAAACGAAAATGCCACCCAAGGTCTTATGTTATCTATAGGACCAAAGTACTGGCTTACCGGAGTTTTCCCTTTAAATGAAATCAGGAACCACCTAATTGTACCTTAATCTTGCATGTCACTTATTTCAGATACTGGAATTCCAGATATTGAAATAGAAAACAATGGGACTCCTCATGACAGTGCTGCTATGCAAGGTACAGTCAACTGCAAACTTGTTTCTATGACTGCTTATTATGTGACCCCTGGGGATGAGGTGGGGATGAGCTCCTATGATGATACTCTTATAAATAAAATAAATAAGTTTTAACCCTTCTTACTTTATGACACAGGAAACAATTTGCAGTTTTTTTGAGGAAAAAAATACTTAACATGGCTTTGAAAACCCAATAACTATGGTTACATAGGGACTAATAATTTTACATATACAATGTGAGCAAATACGTTTAGCTGTAAAAAGAATACACATTTGTATGTCAGGCGTATTCTAAAATGCATAAATGTGAATGTAATTTACCTTTTCAAAGTGTACAATACCATAAGGTATTTTTGTAATTTCACCACTTTACCCTTTGTAAAAGCCACAGGTACAATAAGTATAACTTATCAAAGATTTAAAGGTGTTCCAGACAACATTTTTTTCATTCTTTAAATTTTGATGTTAATCTTAGAGACCACTTAAGTATGAAAATCAGGACATGACTTATAATTCGTGATTTCCACGATTATCACAAATGCTTACATCTTTAAAAATATTTGACAATATTTAGTAGTAAGAAAACATGACACAAATCAATATAGAGTCTCACTGGAGTGCAAAAGCACATAAAAATATGAGTTAAATGTGACCACTGAAAATGTTCCCGGTTGATTCCAATGCACTTCTAGACCTTTGCATGCAGATTCCATTTATTTTCACATTTATTGTGATAAAATGCCTCACTCTAATAAAAAATAAAGAACATTTTAATGAGAAAACTATTTCCTAACTTTGAAAAATGAAGACAACTATGAATATGTTGCTTGCTGGAATTAATCAGTGCCTTTCTACTGTGTGATGAGTGGATCTACATAAAGGCAACAGAACTGGATGTGACCAAAATATCCATTTTGGTTCATCTGAGGGTCACCATTTTATGTGGTAGCTTCATAACATGTAGTTTTACGAGTCATCTTTATAAAACCAGAAACGTTAGCTCTCATGGATACTCTAGTGATGCATGACTCTGTTGCAGCTGGGTAGACCTAACTAATTCATTAACTATGTTAGGTGTAAAAGCATGCATGCTTACCTCATTCAATGAAGCTTTTGCTGTTTCTTATCCCTTTTTTGCTTGCCTGCTTATTCCCTCAGCTTAAAGGCTGTGTCTACATGAGCAAAACCAATTCAAATGGAATTCAATTGTCTAACCAATTCATCACAGCAAAATTCATTAAGAAGTGCCCCACTAGTTGTGGGCCGGGTTTTTGAGGTTACCATCACATACCAGCTCCATGGTAGATATGAATAGCCTGAAGCAGTTGATCCCTTCTGAATCAGTGACACGCAAATATAGACATAGTCTTTAAGGAACGTTGAACTTGATTGTGCCCTGCTTTGAGTGGGTTTAAGGTCAGCTTTGAAACTGGAGAGGGTAATCCGAATACACCACTAGTGAGTTTTATGTTTATTATCTTTTAACCTGTACCTCTGATGTATTGCTGTTCATTTAATTTATATTATACTTTTAGTTCATAGTAGTAACATCTTTCTTAACTCTGAGAGAAATGCAAGCTTTTGAACTTTCCTAAAATTATTTCATTTTCATGTAGCAAATAGTGATATTTTATTCGTGGGCAATTAGGAGATATAAGCAAAAGGTGGATCCACTCTTCGTTTCCAAATTTTTTTATGAAATCTACTAAGAATTGCTTTTGCATATTTACTTGTACTTAGGGAAGGACACATTTAATACTTGTTTTCACTGTGGCATACTTTTAATAAGTTCTACAAGTTTGTTTTAAATGCCTAAGATATTGAGATAATTAGATTTCAGTGTTCTTTAAAAGATTGAGATGGAATGTTATTTAAATGCAATAAGAAAGCTGATTGTATTTTTTTTCCAAATTGAGAATTACATTGTCATAGGTATGTATGTTTTGGTAGATAATTGTCTATAAGTGGTATAATATTGGTAGTGTTATAGTGAGTGTTTTATGGATTCTGTCTTTTTACATTTATATTACAATAAGATCCTATATATAAAGTGATACAAATGGAAAAAATACACATTATCTCTTCCTCTTAGCACAACATTGTAATGTCACGTAAATATGATAGAAACCCCTATCATCCCCTTTGTGAAAAATTGGAGTTAATGGTCTTATGTTAATATGACAAGTAAGAATCACAGATTTAATTTTAAAAAATAGCAAATTTTATTCTTTAGCCCAGGAAAATAGGTGCCTAAAAATATTATCAGTAAATAATTTTAAATAGAGTTTACCAAATCAATCAGGCAAATAATCACCTAAAAAATCCAAAACATTTTGCCTACTTATTTGTAAAATAATAAAAAGTAATAGTAATACATTACTTTTGAATGTAATCTATGAAATTTAGAAAAATGTATAATGCTCAGAAAACGCCGTGAAAAGCAAGCTTAGCCATTATTTTCTGTTCTCCTATTAATTTTGGTTTTGTGAGTCACGAGTTCTTTTTTGTGACTTATTTTGATACTGTTTCAATCTTTTCCATCTCCCTTGAAACCTATTTTTTAACTTGAAAGATCATTTCCCATCATTGTTTGTGAGGGTCAGTTCATGTACGCAATAAATACCATTTCTCAAAATTCATCCCATCACAGGAAAAATTCAGCATCAGGAAAAGTTCTCTTCTTTTACTATTGTCAATAGCTCTGCTAGATAGACATCTGTCTTCACCTAGTACTCTCCCTTTGAAATTCATTGATTCCACTGTGACATCTTCTTAAGAATTTAAAAGGCACTTAGAAAAACGTTACAATGACCACCCGGAAGCAAAAGTTCATATCCAGTTTTATGGTAATTTCTCCACGTGATTTTAGTGCAAACAAACTGCACAGTGACCAGAAATCTTACATATATAAGATTTTATATATATACTATATATAGTGTATATATATTATGTATTATATATAATGTATTATATGTAATACATTATATGTATATAATACATCTCTTCAACTTAGTTATTTCATGTCTTTTATGCTTTGAATGTTGTTTGACAGAGAAGATAATATGCATAGACCAAGTTTCCATGAAAGGATATCTGTATCTTTTATATTTTGGGGGTCTACCATAGCAACTCCTGCAGAATGTTTTCTGGTGATCACACAATGTGTATACACTACTCCAGTGGTTATGTCTGCTATCTCTAGAGATGAAGTATTTGGTGGAGAACTTGTGCTAATGTCATTCCATCCAAATTCCTATAACTCAGTTGAGGGCCTGCAAGATAGCACATCAACCATCTTATCAACCAATCCCTGTTTCACATAAAATAAACATACCGGGTGTCATTAAGTGCACCTTCAGATCAATGATTTTTTTGCAAATGACATTCAAGTGCCATTTGCGTAGTGCATTTTTGCTGATAAAAGCAAATTAAATTAGCACAACTACAAGTGTGCTGATAAAAACTAAAACTGAACAGCAGTACCATTAGCTAACAAAGTAATATTTCTTTTTACTGCGTTCTGCCATTTAGTTATTATCCTATTGGAAATCTAATTATAATCCTTTTACTCCCTAGTCAAACTTCACAGTTTTTGCAAGCTTAGCACTGACAAGTGATTTCATTACATTTGATTGCCTGCGCCCAGATTGACTTAACTTCACTTGGAGACCTAAAAGCCCTCTCAGTTTCTCAGATTCCCTGTTTGCACATTACTGCAACAGCTCCTTTAATTAATTAGCATGAACAGCAGTAACATGAACTGCTGAACAGAAAATAACATCATTTTATGATCTCAGGGAGACTTCTCCTTTTGCATGTTTATACCTTAGTTAACTTTTGTATGACTATATTTCATTGTTAGTGGCTAGTGGTATAGTTGACAGTGCATGTTTCCTAAATTTAAAAAAATTGAAGTTAACATCTTAATAACAATAGGTAAAACAAAAACAGAATATGAAGCTCCTACATTTTAGAAAATAGACAACTGTCACCATGAACTGACTTTATAGTAATAAAATAAAATAATAAATTTCAGGGGAGATAACATCATAAAGTACAAGGGCACAGTGACATACTGACCCTGTATCTGCCACTGCATTTGCTTGAGGAAAAAGAAATAAACCACAAAATGTTTAACTGTGTTTTGCCCATAGAATGTCAATCTCTGTGAATAATTTTTACAGTTTCTTTTATGTATACATGTTTGACAAAGACACAAGATAATTTAGCACTGGAATATATTTTTCTCTGATATTTTTTCCATAAATGTAGTAGCATCCTAAATAAATTTTTTATTCCTTTTGCTACTGACACACTAGAAGTAGATATTAAGTCAAATCTACATGTGAAAGGAAACCAAAATTTGATGTAAAAGTAAAACTACTAGACCTTTTTTTTTTTCTGAACCATTTTTGCTCAGAAAAAAAGGGATCTTATAAAGAGTACAGACTGGCCATTCAAAGATACAAAAGTCATGATCTCATCTATGCAGTACCTGGTGAAGGTGCCACTGAAGAATTAAAAGCAAAAAAAGTGTCATTTGACTGCAAAAGCAGCAAATATCATTTTAACATCTATTATATTAAAAATTATAGTTTAGGGCATAATTTAATATGCATAGCTTATGGCCTAGAACATTTAATATATATTCATAATATGAAATATATGTGAATATATCTATTTTTATCAATTATCTCAAAATCAATTTGAACAGTGTATATCCTTCCTTGACCCCTTAGACCTCGTTATTATCTTTTCTCTTTGGTTCTTGCTTACTAACCTAAAACAACATTCCTCTAGAGAACTTAAGATGCCATGCCAATATTTCCTAAAAACAACTACCCTTGGGATAGGATTATCACTGTAGAATTAGGAAGAATAGTAAGAAAAGTGATAGTAAGAGCGTGAAAGGGAGTCAGAAAAAATAAATCACGTATGATTTATTGGCATGTGTGTGATACGACAAGAAAAACTAAAAGGAAAACAGATGGAATTTTATTATATGCTTTTCTAATTTCCTCCACCACAGTGTGTTCTCCATCTTTCTCTATCGCTAGGGTTTCCACTGACTGCTTCCTACCCTAAACTCATCAACCATTAATTATTGATTTCCCTCCCATTGATGCCTTGTACTGTGTTGGAAGATATACACAGGTACTCTGATATTCCCATTGTAAAGTGAAAATATTTTCTTATAAAGTGGAGGTATATAGCAAGTCAGAGACCAGAGGAATTGTGGGAAGTAGGTCTTACAATTTTTCTTTTAAATGCTTCCTTGAAGAGTAGGATCCTTTTATTTCCTAGAAAGACTTTATTGCAGTGACCATCATACAATGGGAAAAGACTCTAGCACACACCCCACAGAGAAGATCCCAGCATCTTTCTCTAAAGCAGCAAAAATGTTTTCTGTACAGTTTATTAAATGGCCTGAATCTTTTATTTTCTTCCTCAGAAAGTATTTCCCCTAATTTTCTTCATCCTCTACAGGATTTTTTTTTTTTTTTGAGACGGAGTCTGGTTCTGTCGCCCAGGCTGGAGTGCGGTGGCCGGATCTCAGCTCACTGCAAGCTCCGCCTCCCAGGTTTACGCCATTCTCCTGCCTCCGCCTCCCAAGTAGCTGGGACTACAGGCGCCCGCCTCGTCGCCCGGCTAGTTTTTTTTTGTATTCTTTAGTCGAGACGGGGTTTCACGGTGTTAGCCAGGATGGTCTCGATCTCCTGACCTTGTGATCCGCCCGTCTCGGCCTCCCAAAGTGCTGGGATTACAGGCTTGAGCCACCGCGCCCGGCCCTCTACAGGATTTTTATCCTGACTGGTGGTACCTCTCTGCTGTGAAATACCTGGCAGACCATAGTACAATTTATACTTCTAGTTTTTTTCTTAGGAGGATGGGAAGAGCCTGCATTAATTATTTAATCATTTAGGGCCTGGTTATCATGGAGTGGCTTGCACCACACACATGCATTGTTAACAAATTATTTTCAGTGACCACAAGACTGTCATGGTAATTATAATGGTAACATACAATCTCATATACAGATCAAAGACTTGTAGTTCTAGCTATATCTTAATTATATAACAGATCAAATTGCAGTTATAGCAAATAATGAGACTTGCAGGCCATGATAAGTTGTTCTGCTATTCAGCATGTTGAGTCTACAGGAGTAATTCACTCACTAATTAACAGGTGTTTTTTACTATAATCTAGGAAGGGCTGTTGAACTTAACTCTGATAACTGTTTGACCAGTTACTTTATGCCCCATCCTCTTTACATATACAATACAATTTTTTAAGCTTGGGATTCACCATATGCCAACCCCAACCCAGGTATACCTGAAGGACATGCAAAAGGAAAACATTTTCCTGATTAAAAGATTAAGTCGTTTCACTTTTTTACTTCCACATTTGTGTTTTAATAAATAAAACAAACAACATTTTCATAGAAGACTGTAATCATATGCCATTATTTTCAAAGTACTTTAAAAATTAAAATTATGATATTGCTACCACATGAATCTGTGGAGGTTCTGTTCCAAGATACTTATCATTCTGAGAATGAGGAATTCATAGCCTAAAATTGGAATAGTGAAAAAAGAAAGGCAGGACCTATTATGTGTATAGCATGGTGTACTTTGTGTCATCCTTTACATCATATCCTCTAGGAGGATTATTTCTGGGAGGTAGTTTGGAAAGATGTGATTAACCTCTGTTTTGTAAGTATGAAAATAACCTAAGTTAATTTGCTTGCCATTGACAGTGGGAACTAAAACACAGTCTTAACTCTCATTCATTTATCTCACTGTACATCACTATCAATCCGTTCTTGTAAAAATCTCACATAGTTAGTTAGCTAGTTAGGATACGTAACAAGACTATAGTATTATCCAATGCAAAACAGTGCATAGGGTTCAGGGAAAGGGCAGAGGCTTCTCTGCTTCATAGTTCATTAATTAAAATAGTCTAAAACTAGGTGTAATTTAATAATCACCTCTGCTTTTAAAAGTTTGTAAAGATTGGGGTAATCTTCATAAAATTTAGACAAATACCATACAACTCTCTTTTCTATTTAAAACTGTGTGGAGCAGCTGAAATAGTAACAGAAATAACCTTTTTTATTCTTGACTACACTCACTTCACTCTGTCTGTCAGAACTAGATTTCAACAGAGCCTTGCTGTCTAATTTTACATTTTTATTTTATTTTATTTTATTTTATATTTGTTGAGATGGAGTTTCATACTTGTTACCCAGGCTGGAGTGCAGTGGCATGATCTTGGCTCACTGCAACCTCTGCCTCTCGAGTTCAAGCGATTCTACTGCCTCAGCCTCACAAGTAGCTGGGATTACAGGCGTGGGCCACTACACTTGGCTAACTTTGAATTTTCACCATGTTGTTCAGGCTGGTCTCAGGCTCCTGACCTCAGGTGATCCACCCGCCTTGGCCTCTCAAAATGCTGAGATTACAAACATGAGCCCCCACTCTCAACCACTTAACCAATTTTAGACTGGAATTCCGTATGCAGCATTAGCATAAAGTTTCATTTATTTACTCTAGGGAACTTACTTTTCATTTATAATAGACATGTAACATTACCTTTTGGGAATTAAAATGAATTTAAAGAAAAACCTTCTTTTGGATTTTATACACAACTCCTTTAAGGCCCTTAACCTCTTGACTCTTTCAAGTTTACATTTTACTTTTTTAATATTTGAAAATTAACAATGGTAATGATCCACATACTTCAGCTGGAATCTACTTTTGTCAGTAATGCAAATGATTTTGGAGCAACATTTCCAACAATTACTTTATTAGCTTTCAAGACAGCATCATTATTTTACAAACATTTCTTTCCTATCTTCCTGTTTTTTCACTATCGGGGAACCTGCCCCAATATTTCAAAGTTGGTTCTTTCTATTTTCCATAAGTGTCGGCCAGCTGAGAAATAAGGAGAAAGAGTACAAAGACGAATTTTATAGCTGGGTCACCAGTGGTGACATTACATATCAGTAGGACTGTGATGCCCACCTGAGCCTTAAAGCCAGAAAGATCTATTATTAAGGATTTCAAAAGGGGAGGGAGTGCAAGAACAGGGAGTAGGTCACAAGATCACATGCTTCAAAGGGCAAAAAGGAGAACAAAGATCACATGCTTCTGAGGAAACAGGACAAGGGTAAAATCAGAAACTCCTGATAAGGGTCCAACAAAGATCACTAGGCAAAGGGCAAAACCAAAGATCACAAGGCAAAGGGCAAAAGCAGAATTACTGATAAGGGTCTATGTTCAGCAGTGCACATATTGGCTTGATAAACACCTTAAACAATCAGAAAACAGGGCTCAGGGCAGAGAACCTAGTCCTGAGCGCTCAAATTTACCAGGTGGGTTTTTCCCACCCTACGTAGCCTGAGGGTACTGCAGGAGACCAGGGCAATATTTCAGTCCTTATCTCCAACTGCATAAGACAGACACCCCCAGAGCAGCCATTTATAGACCTTCCCCATAGGAAAATGCATTCCTTCCCCAGTGGTATTATTGTAATATTCCTTGCTAGGAAAAGAATCGGGGTAGCGATATCTTCCAAACTTGCATGTCCCATTATAGGCTCTCTGCAGAAGAATAATATGGCCTTAAAAAAAAATTTTTTTTTGTCCCAACCCTGCAGGAAGTCCAGGACTTATGGTTGGTCTTCCCTTGTCCCCGAAACTGCTGTTATTCTGTTCTTTTCAACGGTACACTGATTCATATTTTCAACACACATGTTTTTGCAATCAAATTTATAACAGTTAACACAATTATCACAGTGGTCCATGAGGTGAGTACATCTCAGCTTATGAAGATAACAGGATTAAAATAAAGTAAGACAGGCATAAATTATGAAAGTATTTATTTGGGGGAATGGTAATGTCATGAAATCTTCACAATTTAATGTTCCTCTGCCGTGGCCTCCAGCCAGTCCCCCTCCATCCCGGGATCCCTGACTTTTCCCTGGCAACATTTCAAAATGGTCTAAGTGGCTCTCGTTTTCATTTAAAATAAAAAATGAATAAACGTAAGTGTCGATCTCAGCATCTTGTGAAGCAACCATTTAATACATGTGAAGGAAAACTCTCAATAGGACGTGATAAACCCTCAGATCTTACAATTTCCTGGTAACTGCATTTCAACCTTCTATGGGAAATGTTGGATGTCATCATTTTAACATTGTACAAGTTAACATTTGTTTATCCATTACTTTCATTTTCACTTTCCTCCATATTTTGATTTGTTTAAAATCGAGTATTATAGTGTTCTTCTATAAGTTTTGCAGACAAAAGTAGTAGTTAAAATCATTTTAAAATAGAACTTAACTATACTTTAAAATATTGCCTAAAATATTTCCAATCTGCATCCTGTACAAAACTCAAATCAATTAGAACCTTAAGAAACGTTTTGTGGCCAGGCGTGGTGGCTCACGTCTGTAATTCCAGCACTTTGGGAGACCAAGGCAGGCAGATTGCCTGGGGTCCAGAGTTAGAGACCAGCCTGGCTAACATGGAGAAACCCCATCTCTACTAAAAACACAAAACATGGCCAGGTGTGATGGTACACAACTGTAGTCCCAGCTACCTGGGAGGCTGAGGCAGGAGAATCACTTGAACCCAGGAGGCGGAGGTTGCAGTGAGCTGAGATCCTGCCACTGCACTCCAGCCTGGGCAACAGAGCAAGACTCTGTCTCAGAAAAAGAAAGAAAAAAGAAGAAGAAAAAACATTTTGTAACTTACATGCTTATGGAAAGTGGGGGACTTGGTCTCAGATTATTTAGAGAAATGGCATAGAAACATAATTCACACTTTTCACTGTAGCATTATCCACAACAAGAAAATAATGAAGGAAGATGGCATTCCATGTATGCCATATGTACGTGTGGAGTGGCTCCTGACATAGTGTTCCATACACATTAGCTTTCATTTATTCTCCTCTCCCTTCCTCTCTCTTCTAAGATGAAAAATAGAATTTCAGTATTTCTAAAGCTCTTAATGTGACTCAACAGTTGGAGATCTCTGTACTGGACACGTGCACTTCTATTGCTGTTTTATAACCAGTATGTGAGAGGCACAATGAAGTGGCAGAAGGAGCTCTGATCTAGTAGTCAGAATTTCTCAGTTACTAACTCGCTAACTCAGTTACTAACCTTGAGAAGTCATTTACCTTCTCTCTGCCTTAACTTTAGTAAAATAGGTATCATAGTATTTGCCTATTCTTCCTCATCAATAAGTTAGATACATACTATCTGATAAGTATGACAAGTACAAGATATCATTATTATGGTGCCCTATAAAATACACACAAATTTGATTTTGTGTTTTCTAATATTGATTTCAGTAAGAGTGAACTATTTGGCCTATAAGTGACGTGTAAAGCTTCCACTAAAGAATGTGCTCTCCCACAGATAGTAATGGTTAGCGATATCTTTGCATTTTATCCCCATGTGTGAGTAGAAGGGCATTCATGCTTCCATTTGAAGGGACTGTTTTCTAAGAACTAGAGATTCAAAAAAGGGGAAAGAGATGTATTAAATAATTATTTCACAACACTAGGGTGTGTTACAAGTGAGTAAGATAGTTTGATACTCCTTTATGGTACCATTTGCACAAAAAAAGATGACCTATTGACCTATCCTGGTCTTCATTTTGATAAACTTGTAAGTCAGATATTTGTAAGGCTGATGAGCCCAAATGGTTATTCTTTTCAAGAAACCTCTGTTTTTAAAAAACATGTCATGTTCTAAACATAAGCAACAAAACCTTCTGAAAAAATGACTCCAAAATAGTGCTCTTCTCTAGACAAAGAGTAATCGAACACTATATTATCCCCTTGCTTGCAATTGTCTGCTTTTCCTACTTTCAAATTAGTAACTCATATTTATACTACTCCGATAATAACTGACTGGACCCCAAACTAACCTCACTGCTGTCACTTCTTTGATTTGAGAATATCATATTCTGAACATATTTCCACAACTAAAGTTGAGTTTCTGCAATTAATTCTACATTTAATTAGGACTGAATCTAAGACTGAAGTGGAAAACAAGTGGAGCATTAACTAGCACATTCTTTTATGTCTCTCTTATTCAGGTCAGGAAATCATGACCTTCAAGAGATGATCTTACTTGCTCCTAAATAATATAGTGCCCATTTGTAAATCAGAAGCACAGCACTGATTAACCAACATAAAGAAAACATAGAACGTACTTCTTAGCTGGAGAACTCATTACAAAATATTGCCAATAGTTCAAGAATAGCTTAGCTACCTCGAAAGAAAGGTTTGATAGCCTAAAGTATACTTGTGTGAATTCTATTAGTTTGTGCTGCAGTCCCATTGTTTATAGAGGTAAACAAGCGGTGAGGAGACATTTGAAAGCAAACACGAATTTTGGGTAAGAAAAATCACAAATGCATTTTATTGTAAATATAATCCTCTAAACACATTATAGATACAGTTCTTGGTAGTTTCTTGAAAAATAAAAAGTGAGCAATTACTTTCAAATAACCATCCTGTCAGGGAAGGAAATCTCATACTGAGGGAACATTGCAGTCATTAGCAAAGATTTTGACTCACAAAAACCAGTATAGGCCTTTACTCATGTTTTAGACGGTGGAGGAAAAAACAATTCCTAAATGCCTTGCTTATTAAGCTAGTTATGCATTTTGCTGCAGGTTGTAAAGAAGAAGAACATGCACAAAGGGCTCATAAGCATATTTTGGAGTTAAGGAATATCATTTACACCATATTTATATTGTCAATATCACCCCTAGAGAATAAGATTAAGCTTTAAACTTCTGTAAATCTACGCTTTTGCTCACCTTTGTATAATTTCATTTTTGATAAAACGAGACTCATATAAATGAATATTTGATTAAGAGATCAACCTAATAAAATAATACATTAATTTCAGAGAGATTTATTCAAATCTTGAAAATACATAGCACAGCGAAATACTATAAAGTGAGTTTGTGGTTTTCAGTGAAGTGCATTGAGTAGATTTTGAATTTTCTTTGTTCGAATGAAATTTTGACCAGGTCTTATTGTTTTTTCTGTGCAGCCTGAACACTGATGCCGGAACTCCAACTGATCATAGGCACGAATAGGGTGCTGTAGCAGTTACCTGCTTATCTAGTGTTGTAAATTCTTTAGAATTCATACTCAAATCCTTAAAATATGGAACCTTTAATTACTGTTTGTTCATTACTGATAAATAGAACCTTACACACACAGGACAAATGTCCTAGAGAATGGGCTTCACAGGTTTTTAGGGGATAGTCATAATAATGACTGAACATGTTTTACACTTCTTTAACCGCTTTCTCTCAAGGAGCTCATAGTGCTTCAAAGACATTATCACATTAATTCACACAGAATCCTAGTGGGGTAAGTAGGTGGAAGAATTTTTAAGACAGAGAAAATGCTATTTCTAAATGGTGTGAGACAAATTAAAATGCAGACACACCTACTTTAAGCTGCAATTACTGTGAAATAACTTCTTGTCTGACCTGGTATTTAACAGGAATTAGATCAGGTGGTAAATCATTTGTGCAAATGATCGATATTTGTTATCACTGCTTTGGAGCTCTCATTTCTAAAAGAAGCACTTGGCCTGTAGTGTTCTCTAAGAAAATATAAGGAGTTCTAGTTTTTAGATTTTACCGCACCCAGTTTTTCCTTTGAACTGCTGATGGTGGAGCAATTCCTTTAACCCCTTTCTACTAGCACATTCCTGATTTGTAAAGAATGCAATGATAAAACAGATACCCAAGCTGCTAAAATACTCCTTTACTGTTTTCTTCTCTCTTCCCATCCCCAATCTTGCTTCCTCTTTATTAAGCTACTAATAAGCAAACAGGATGAAAAATCTACAGGCAAAAGAAAAGAGAAAGACAGATGGGTCAGTGAGATTATGGATATTTTATACTGTTCACTCTCTGATCTAGACATAGCCAGATTCCTAATATGTTCAAATGATTAGGATCAAATGGGTCGTTTGGTTTGAATTGCCCAGGAAATGGCCTCAGATATTTTTAACTGTTTACTTAGAGGAGATCTGGCCATTGGCTGGGGCAGATACCTGTTATCATCATTTTGATGCCTACTAAAATCTAATAGAGCAGCATTCCAATGTATTATATGGTACTCTAATGACCAAAAGATTTAATGCCCCTCCTAAAGTGCCCTCCTTACATTAAACAAAATCTAATCCACTGTGTTGTTTTCACGTCTGCCCTAGCATTAAGTTCTGGTGTGACAGAAGCACCGAGCATCTTATGCAAAAGGCCAACTGAGTTTTTATCCATTTTCTAATAAGAGGTTCCCCATGGCAGTATATGCAATTTCTGCTGGAATGGCCACCCACTCTAAACACTTAAAAATATTACATTAATTCATATCAATGTGACATTTCAGTAATTCCATGCTCTGAAGGAATGTTTTCTAAAGCATAAGCATTTGGATTCTGGTATTCTTCATGGGCTGTAGAAGGTCTGCTTATATCGAGTAGGTGTACTGTTTTAGCCCAATTCAGTGAAATAATGCCAAATTAGAAATAAGTCACAGAGATTGAAGCAAGTCAAATAAAAACGTTTATTAATATCAAATATCTGAAATAAATAACAATGACAGGTGACTAAAAATATAACATCCAAGAAAGTCTCATCATTAAATAGAATTTGCAAATGAACTAAGTCACTTCAAAATAAACCAGTGTCTTTTTAAAAAATAAGTAGATGTGTTTAACTTACCTTGTTTGAACTATGAGGACTCCTCATGTGTATTTTTTTTCTGGCCTTTTCCCATGTATCTGCCTTGTTTATGATGCATGATTTTAGCTATTCCGGCTCATAAGTTTAGGATATATACCACAGAGGGCAAGTCTCACATTTACTTGAGTTTGGAGCAGCTATTTATGGCCCAGTAAAGATAACTCAATTGATTAGGAGAGGTTCATCTCCTATATGGAGTGTCCACACTGACCTTCTGTGTCATGGCCTATGCCCACGTCAGGCAGTGCTGTGCTAAGGGAAGGACTGCATGGACCTTTGTTTTTACTTTAAAAATGGTCACATTTGTATGTATCAAATTCCCCTTTTTACCTATCTGATAAATCCCAAAGCAATAAACTCTGTCAGCTCCCCCCAAATATCAGTGTGTGTCCCTCTTTTTAAGTTCCCAAGCTCCACAACATTCCCTTGGAGAGACTTTGTTAGTTTCTCTTCCTAATCTTTAATCTTATTGACATCCAGAGTTCATATCAGATCATCTCTGTTTGGAGCTCAAGAACAAACCCTTTTAAGAATATGAAACATTCCATTACTAATTAGCTGTTTCCTGTTCCTAACGAAGTGAGCACACTGGGTCTGGATTAAAATTCAGCTACTACTCCTCTCTGTTTATGGTTCCAGATGTTTTTGGTTTATCTTGGAGATTACTTTGACAGCTACTACCAAGTGATAAATCACTCATATTATAGCTGAAATGCATTTTGAAATTGAAATGTGGCAAACTTTGAGATTGCTCCAAGGATCGGTGTCAGTTAGCAGTTCCTTACTGGCATCTTCCTTATGATCATTCAGCATTGGCACATGTAAAACAGTAACCAAATATGTGTCAACATTATACAGCATGCTACACATGGGGTCTATTTTGCTACTGTCCTCAAAATTGGGAGAAAAAGTTTCACTATCATGAAATCTCAATTTATTGTATTCCGGTAGAAAAGTGGATTCACTTAATATTGTTTTCTTCCTGCTAGCCTAGTTTTTCTTTCAATTTTTGAGCAGCTGTGGGAACTATTCCTAATAGGCCTTGTAAGCAGACACATAAAGGATGTGGGCAAATATTTCTGTCTCTAAATAAAGGCAAGAAATAAACATAACAAAAGTAGAAATTTTTCAGAAATTGCATTTTTCTAAAGGACAGATGATGATTGTCTTTAGCTATTCATTGCTGAGTTCATGTACCCTTTTTAAGGGGACGTAGTGTGTGCCATTGCTATCCAGTTTGTAATGTTCACAATTTGTGTTGCATGATTTAAGCTTTAGCTATATTGTATAAATTTCAATCCTGGTAAAATGACTGTCATTTCATGTCGAAGAGCTTTCCTTTGACATTTAGGCTGTGTATACAAAGGATGAGGTAGACTGGAGGACTAAGAAAATATTTGGTCAATTCATCAGAGTAAATATTCTCAGACTCCACAAAGGAGTTGGAACAATTACCAGTGTCCAAAAATTCAAGCTCTGTTTTCTTCTGGTCCCTGGAAAACTTTTAGTGAATTCCATGGGCTTCTTGGGAAAATGTCTGGTTGCCCTCTGATGAAGTCCAACCCTCCATGAGTCTGACTAACCCAAACCCCAAATCTTTTATTCGTCTGTTACCTTACTACATCTTTATTTTTGGTTCTGAGGTATTATCTAGAAAATTCTGCTACTCACCATGATACCTTATACACAGAAAGAATAAAGATTTTAAAGATATTAAACCCAAGGTTTAAAAAGGGTATACTTTCCTCCTAATAAGCTTTGACCAGATTGACTTAATATTTTAGATTAGACATATTAGTCCAACAATGATAATGTCCTCTCCATTATATGTTAAAATAAAGCACTTGACTCAGAAACATTATCTTTAAGTATTTCTCAAGCACAAGTAATGGATTTGTACTGATTCATCCACATTTCTTTTCCGACTTCGTTTGTAACCAAAAGCCAATCTTTGTAACGCATCTAAGTGGAGACTCGGGTTGTAAGCCATTGCTGTGGAAAATAACAAGGTTTGACAAAAAGAGGTAGAATAAAATTTTTAAAAAAATTCCAATAATAACTTTTACCCACCCAAATTAAATATTATCTAACTCTAGGATGGCATGGGCTCTTTTAATTACTATCATTTAGAGGGATACCGGTTTGACTAAACACTGTAGCTAAAATGATAATTCGGAACTAGTCTCCCTTCGTGCTGTATACACAGTCTCAGGGTCAACCCGGGAGAGGAAATTCTAAATGTACAAAGCTGTCATTATCTTAGATCATAACCAGATACTCTTTTCCCCCTGTTTTGGTAAACTATAGGGATTATATTTCAGATGCACCATTATATACAAAAAGAAAAAGTAATATAGATTATTACAGATATTATAATATGGTTCATGAAGAGTCTTTATCAGTCTTCAATGTCTCCAGTGCTGTGGAAAGAAGAACAGAAGCTATAGCATGAAATTTGAAGGATCTTTGAAAACTGACAGATGAAAATATAGAAATGTTAAGAAATGTTAAATTTTACCAACACTAAATTGAGCCTGTTACATCAGATCATTTTAGGTTCCTGAAGATAGAAGTTTTAGTATTTTTAAGCACGTATCAGAATTATTCTTCATAAGAACTAACTTGTTTTCTTTTTTTTAAAGGAGGTAACTATTACTGTTTAGAAATGGCACAACAGTTTTATTCAGCCTGAAATGTCCTCGCTGGCTTTACATAAATGAAGATGCTTGTGATTCCAGTTTATCTCTGAAACTATTCAACATGGAGTTATTTCAATTTTGTTTATCAGCAAAGCTTTGTTTACTGAAGGAGCTATTTAATCTATGTTACATTAAAAAAGAAAGAAACACGTGTACATTTTAAAAGCAATGATGTAAACTTTGTCCTTGCATTAAATTGACCAGTTTAAAAATATGAGCTAAATCCTAATGGCTAAAGTAACTTGACCATATTTGATGCTTTTCTATGCTCATTTCAACTTGGCTTTTTGTCTTTTAAATTAAAAAAAATGCAGTAGTGTGTTAGAGACTAGAAACTTATATGTGTGGTTTCCCTGTTCTACTATACATAACCTTAAAGTACACCTTCTTTGTTAAAATGTACTTGCTAAACTTCAGCATAAATAAAACATTTTGACTTTGTCAATTGTCACTGAGTATTTATTTTCAAACTGCCAACTGCAGCCATTGAAACATATAGTAGAGTCAATGCAAATCAAAATACAGCAACTAGCAAGATGTTTGCAAATCTTCCTCTAGTTTTGTTATTTGCAAGCAGATATGAACAGAGTTCTTATTTCAGTTCATCTGTTTAAGCAGACTGATATTCCTGTCCTCGATTGTTATATTGATTCACACTGGATTGCCTTTTCCTAGCTATGTGTGCTTAGTGAGCCTGCTTCCAGGAGAAAGGGTTACACTGGGAAGCAGGAAAAGTGGGTGCACCAAGAACTGGAAAATATTTTCCAAGCATCTGTCATCATCAAAAGTGTATTCTAGAGCCACCTACACTAAAAGCAAACAAAACGAAGGGGTATATATCTTCTCTGGCCCCCCAAAATATCAAGTCTCTTTGTATATCCAAGTACCCATCACAGTGCAGTGAAAACCAAGGCCAGTTATAGCCCTGCCCTACAGTTTATTTAATCTGTGCTCTTACTTTCTCTTGGTTCACTTCTGGTGAAACACTGGAGCTCACTCAAATTCTGGTTGATTATAAAACCTCTCAGGTTTTCCTATGAAGTGGTAGCGACACTCCCACTCCTTGCCTGTCTTTTGAAATGTATTGTATCTCACAGTATTCTAGCTGGTCACCCAATGACTTTGGAACCAGCTTTGGAACCATGTTGGTAAATCCACAGATGTTTCTTCTCACTATCATGTCCACACCATCCTTGTTTATGGAAATCTTGAGAGTTCTGACAGGACTACAAGCTCTTTCTGTGTTGTAAAGGACAAAGATCTCTAAGATTTTGTTTGCTAAGCAGGCCTGCTCTGGTTGCATGCTATAGCCCCTGCCATAACACAAAAGCAAGTCCTCAATAGGCAGACATATGATATTCAGGCTTGCACTATTTAAAAGTCAATCTAACAATCAAAGAAAGCATGTGCTAGTAGCTGCCCTACTCTCAGGTGTTCTGGTGCCTAATGGTGCCTGTGGGTTTATCTCACCTGGTAGCAATTATTTGCACCGGCTTAACATCAATGGGCATAATTTGATTTTGGGTCTCATGGATGGTTAGGACTTCTAAGGAAGTGAAAGCAGTTATAGGACTCTTCTGGTTATTTGAAATCCCACTTAATTGACCCATCAGAAGAAACTGAGACAGAAAATATTGGGAGTGAGGCCCACCACGGGTTTACTGGGATAGGATTGCTTGTCATTTCACTGCTACCCCTTGACAACTCTTCCACATCCTCCTCTTCACAACCACCTCCCTCCTCCAAAAGCACAGGAACCTTAGCCTTAAGAAAAGGAACTGGGTCAAGGCTAAGAATTCCGTCATTGCTGGATGGTGGTTTCACTGTTTATCAATTCTTTCTCAGTAAACGCTTTTCTCCTAGGGTTGGGAGGATCCACATTACGTTATTTTCCTTTGCACTCTCTTTGGAGAAAATACAGTTTATGTTCATCCTGGGAACATGGCTGTAGGAGTTAGAACAGCCTCATGCAAATTCTGTGGTCTCTGACTTCCTTAAATTCCCTAATCATGGAGTAGGGGTGAGGGATTACAGCTGCTGCCACCACCAGACATACTCATAACACTGCCATCTATAATTACAATCCTAGTCTGAGTGTCTTCCCATACCTTACAAGTCACCTAACCTTTTGCCAGATACAGCTGTTTTGTTCTTCCCAACATATGCCATTCACATATACTGCTATTTATATATCACTGAACCCCTATGTATTTGGTTATAAAGGCCTCTCTCACCCAGCAAACACTAGCTTTGTGCCCTCTTACTTAGGGATAGATGTCGATGTGGATGGTGTTCTAAAATAATTTAAAATAGAATATGAGATTAGGGAGTGAGTGGGAGCATCTATAAAGACCATCAAATGTCTGATATATCAAAAGGAGGCAAACAATTACTATTTGAAGAATTACAATGTCAAGGAGCTGCTGCTTTTGTTAGACAGCTGTCAGCATTATAAAGATCAAAAGTGATATTGAATTAAAATTTACCACTTCAGCTTGAACTTGGAGGAAAACTACCCCAATCACAAACATAGCTAAATGACTCCTCCTTTAAAATTATAGAAATCTGTCAGATATTACAGGTAAAGTAAAAGGAATCAGCATAGTTTTTATTCCTATTTGTATTTGTATGCATGCATGTGTGCACACACAGAGGATACATGCACAAAACACTCCTGCTTCCCTTTGTCAATGAATTACTGAAATCAAACCTGGGCATTTGTCCAGTTTCGCCTGATTCAACTTTCTCTTAAAGCATATGAGTAGCTAAATTATGAGATGTAAAGCAAATGTGAGGTATGAAGATATTAGGCAATCATTGGGAGGGGAAGTAGTCATTTTGAATATAAAGTGCCCAGATTATAATAATAATTCTGAAGCTCAGCTCTTTAGTTTTCTGAACAAAAAGTCCTCTCTCCTGACCCCAACTGGCCATGTAAGAGTTCATTTTTTAAACCTCTGTCAATTACCCTGCAAGCCTTCCCTAAAGTTTCTAGGTTTAAACTGAACGATAGTCCAACTGAGAACACAACCATGGAACCCTGTTTTATGTTCTAATACATTAGAAGTATGGGAGGCAGAAGCTCCAGATAGGCAATTGCACTAATTTTAAAGCTCCCTGATTATCAGACATATTTATTAACATCTTCGGAATTATCTATGGCTCATGGACAACTTCTCTCACTTATTCAAACAAGAGAGCTACAATAACCACAAATGCATTTGAACTCAACGAATAAACATTTTAGGGCATTACACAATAACTCATTATGCTCTCATGGGGAGAATATTTCTTCACTTTTGGGTGCTTTTTTAAATACATGAAATCCATAATCTTTTGTGTAACATTTGTGCTAAAATTAGGTAGAGTATGCCTCTTGGGTTGTCATGCCATTTATGAGATTAGCAGTATGTAAAGATCTTAGAAGTTCCAGAGCAACACTAACACACCTCAAAATCTATCTTAATTAGTCAAACAGGAGCATTAAAATTAAGTGTTTAGGTATAATTTTGTCTGACATAGAAAAGGATACTTTATACAGCAAGAAAATTCTAATAGAAATGAGAAAACAGTTCACATTATGAACGATTAAAAGTCACTACAAATGTTAGATAATTAAATGCCAGTATGTATGGTACAGAGATAAAGAAGGAAACACATGCTATGGGCAAGAATAATGGGTAGGTTTTGTGAAACTTGATTACAGCCCTAAATAACAAGAAGGATTTGTGGGAAGAAGACAATGGTAAGAGTTCAGTACCAGCTAAGCCCCAGGGTAAGAAAGTAAAATGGTATGTACTATTCGTGGAACAGAAAGAAAGCCACTCGAAGAAAGCACAGACTTCTTATCCAGCTTTAGTGGGAGATAAGATTTGATAGTTAAAATGGGGCTATATTATAGAACACTGTGAGTAGGTAGTAATGAACATATAACAGCAACTCATTTGGAACATCAATCTGAGAGCAGTGTGGGATAAAGCGATTGGAGAAGTTTCAGGAAGAGAGACAATTACATGGCATAAAACAGCACTTTTATGTTTTTCTCTACATGTTTTTAATTTAAAAGGAGAATTCAGCATAATCAAGGATGGTACACATGCTATCAATTTTCACAGATGCTTAACAATCCTAGCTAACTATGAGAATGTGAGGTGTTCCACGGGTCAATCAACAAAAAATGTTCTTGGCAAGGTTTAACATTTGCATTTAAGCTTCCATGAATATCTATAAAATCATAAGCCAGAAATGGAGTTTTATTTGAAATAAAACATTTCATCTGAAGTCTCAATCAATCTAATATTTTCAACTTTACTAATGTAGATCATCCCTGAATTCTAAGTGTCGTTACAACCGAACATCTTTTATACGTGAACCATGACATCAGCTAGGCCTCATCTCCATTTCTACCCTCTAAAGTCTCACTCCTTTTACTACTTTTAGACATAGGGTTTTTTGCCACCTTAAGAAGACAAAGTCCCACTGAAATCTTCTTACCACCTGTACTTCCCTGACCAAGCTAACCCCAAAGTCAGAGCTCCTACAATATTTGCAGTCCCATTAAAGTCCTTGCTCCAATCAGCCAGCATACTGAAATGAGGAAGAATAATTATATGTCCTGCTACTAAGAATGCATCGGTTGCTGTATCTTTGGGGTTTATTACAGAACTCAGAACGAGGCAGATTTTTTTTTTTTTTTCCCATGGACAAATGATTAGCTTTGACAGATAGTTGGGGGTTTGAAGCACAGATGGTTCTATGTTTCCTGGAGAAAAAGACATCTCACTTGCAACTTGAAGGACAAACACAGTTCACTAGAGGAAGAGAGGTCAGGCCACCTTCAAGCAAATATACAATTTACTTGCAGAAAAATGCCATCTTTATTCCCCTAAAGTTCTTTCA
>NW_016829462.1:0-3279 GCF_001698545.2 Rhinopithecus bieti | reverse complement strand
ATTTGTCATTCAATTTTATTTTTGTGTGAAGCCAGTTTTAAATGCCAAAGCCAGCCCTGTCAGTATCTCTTTCCCATCTTGTGTACTCCTTTGAGACCGAGTACATTCACTTGCCTTCTGTGGAAGAAAGGTCCATTTATTTTTAATCTGCTTAGTAACCTATACACTTTTCCCTGTCAAAGAACACAGGCTTTTGAAACAGGGAAACTTAGGTTTGAATCTCAATTCTGTCTCTGACATAAAAAATATATATATACCCACCCTGAGCCTTAATTTCCTTGTCTGAAATGTAGAGAATACTACCCACAGGATTTATATGGGGTTAAAGGAGTTGAGGTACTTAAATAATTTGAACAATGTCTAGTACAAAGGAAGCAACTACTAAATGGTAGCTTTTAATTTATTACTGGCCTGTGACATTATACTAGAATTATTTTCAATTGTATTTGTCTCCCCACTGGACTCAAGATTGTCTTTATTACTCTGCAACTCTCCTAATATCTACCATAGCACGCAGCACCCCCAATACAAAATGAACTAATGAACTAATGCTTTTATCGAGCACTTAGGGCAGAATCTGGTACATAGTACTCATTCTTTTAGTGTTTGTTGTATTATGTGTGAAGGGATGGTTTAATGTTTCCACCACCTTGACTTACATTTCACTTGAAGTTGATATTGACTGCTACAGATGCACAGCAACTTCCAATTGTGTCTCCTTCTGCTCAAAACAAATAATTTTCTAGAACTCATACAAACGGTTATTCACTTACCTCCTGTATTTTACTAAAATCAGAATTCTCAAAGGCATCCAAAATTAGGAAGGAAGGGATGAGTTTGGGAGAAACAAAAGGCAGAAGTATTCCTTCACTCTCTAATGTTTAAAAGGAAAGCATTGGCCAGGCGTGGTGGATGATGCCTGTAACCCCAGCATGAGATTTGGGAGGCCAAGGTGGGTGAATCATGAGGTCAGGAGATCCAGACCATCCTGGTTAACATGGTGAAACCCCGTCACTACTAAAAATACAAAAAATTAGCCAGGCATGGTGGCACGCGCCTGTAGTCCCAGCTACTTGGGAGACTGAGGCAAGAGAAACACCTGAACCCAGGAGGTGAAGGTTGCAGTGAGCTGAGATTGCGCCACTGCACTCCATCCTGGGCGACAGAGCGAGACTCTTTCTCAATTAAAAAAAAAGGGGGGGGGAGCATTGAGGTGAGGAGAGTCTCTATAAAATGTTTCCAGTGATTTCTACTTTAAAATTTGAGGGCGTTGTTTCTTTTTTTTTTTTTAAAGGATTTCTGAATTAGGCTATGATATATATATATANAAATTTTCTCTCCTCTGTATCCAATAGTTTGAACACACAGAAGTAGAGAGTAGAATGGTGGTTACCAGATGCTGGGGGTTGGGAGTGTGAATGGGGAAAGGGGAAATGTTGGTCAAATAATGTAAAATTTCAGTTATACATTAGAAATAAGTTTTAGTGTTCAATTTCACAGCATTGTAACCATAGTTAATAATGTATTGTTTATCTCAAAATTGCTAAAATGGTCGATTTTAAATGTCCTCACTGCAAAAATTAAGTGAGGTGATGGATATGTTAACTAGCTGGATTTAATTATTCCACTATGTATACATATATGAAAAGATCACATTTTCCTATAAGATGTACAATTACTATTTTGCATTTAAAGGAACATAAAATTAAAAAAATAAAGGTGGCTCAACGTACTAAGTTCTCACTCTATAGCCCATTGGGCTTGTTAGGTTTTAAAGCCCCTAAAAGCTTGCAGTGCTTTAACTGCCCATATATTTCTCCCAGGTTAACCACTCATTCTTAGTTCTTATAATATCTGCAACTATGTGAAGGTAAACAATGTCTTATTCTCTTGGTATTTGTGAATGACTAGTTTGACCTAGAGTGACTAAAACCATAGCACATATTTGTAGCAATTTGCATTTGATAAATTGTCTTCACGCAAATCACTTCATTCGATATCAGTTATTCAACATGTTTCTAAGGGAATGTACTTTCCTTTATTTTCATATATTCCCCTATTGTACCAGCTTGATTCTTGTAAGAGCTCTTCTCCACGAAGTATGGCATGAGTGACACAGGTCTCAGGGATAGATACTCAAGCTCATTAAATTTTAATAGGTATAAAATTTATGTCTTTATGTCAGAGCCAGCAGGCATACATACTACGTTTTTAGACCAGAGACTTTGTGAACAATCTTTCAGGCTCCCAGGCTGATTTACTTATTTCTGAACTTAGAAGCTAGTTCTGAATATGTATGACCAGAAATCAGAAAGTCAGACAATTCAAAATTGCTACCAAAGTAACAAAATATTGTCTTACTGGTACACGAACACTTCTGGCCTTACACTTCCAAATGTCTGCTGGATATATTCATTCAGATATAATAATGAAGGGCATGAAATATATTCAAAATAACATTTTTGATCTTCTCTTTCAAACATGCCCCTTTTGGAATAATCCTTTTCTTAGTTAATGCATAACCATCACTGAATCTCTCAAGCTAGAAACCTCAGAGACATTCTGAATTTTTCCTTTGACTTATAACCAACATCCAGTCATCGAATCCTATCACACCTACCTCAGAAATATATTTCAAAATCATTTCCCTTCCAAATTGCTATTATCTTAATTTAAACCTCTATTATCTCCTACCTGAAGAATTTCAGTCTAACTCGTCTTTTAGGTAGTAGTCTTTTCAACTGCATGCTATCATAATCAAACTACTAGAGGGCTCTTCCTAGGATATTATTAGGGTCATGTTATTATTAGTCTAAAACATTAATATCCCTCCCTAATTGGGGATGGCATACAAGGCAGTCTTACTTTTTAAATCTCAATTCCTGCTACATCCCCTCGTATGCTAAACATACACCCACAACCTATGCACTGCATATATTTAACACTTCCATTTCCTTAAATATCATGCTCTCTTTGCCTAAAATGATCAGGACCCAGGACGAGTTACATAATTCCTGGGGGTAGTGCAAAAGGAAAATGTGGAATCCCTTGTTTAAAAAGCAAGAAATAAGTGCCATTAAATTTATGTATAAAGGTTTTCCCTTTCTGCCATGTTCTCTTTTCCTTGCTAACATTTTTTAAATTGCAATTTAATGTCATTCTATGAAAAATATAAATTTTTACCACAAATTTGTCATTCAATTTTATTTTTGTGTGAAGCCAGTTTTAAATGCCAAAGCCAGCCCTGTCAGTATCTCTTTCCCATCTTGTGTACTCCTT